>NW_026779006.1:1047500-1162000 GCF_030144855.1 Hypanus sabinus
GAGCTAAACAGAGCTTTGTCGAGACAGATGCGATCAGTGAATTAATCGTGGGAAATGCGCATGATCATAAAAATCAAAATTAATTTGAAGGCAATGCCCGAACGTTAAATTCGGCACATTGAATAATAATTGTTGGGATCGTTAAAAAGAAAATGAGAAAGGGGGAAGCCACTGAACGGGAGGTTAATACAACCGGACACACATGATACTCCTCACTTCAGCAGACAGTCGCGCTGGAAAGGCAAGGTAATGGAGTGATCGCCGCAGCCGCTGGTTTGACGAAAATCGTATTCTTCTTTGGAGAATCAGACAAATAATTGTCCCACAGACTACTCTGAAAAATCATACTTCATCTGCATGGCTGCATTTTCTCCGCTATCGGGGAGGACCCATGGGAAAGAGTCACGTTCGCTGATTGAACATCAATGGCAGATACCAAGGTAACTCCACTGAAACATTCAGGATCGAGGGACCTCGGAGGGTTGGCCATATTTAATGTAGTTTCAGAACAAATAGAAAAGGGCGCGGGACCGTTCTACCACTTAATTATTTCACTGAATAAAACTATATTGGTTATGTATTAATTTGAATTTTAAAACTAAACCACTTGGAACATAAAAAGACGTTTTTTTTTCAATTCTCTCAGCTTATGATGACAGGGGAGGAAGAAGTAATTTAACACCGGGAGATGCGGGAACAGCTGATAATACTTTGAGATTTAATAACTGAGGTGCATCGAGTCTCCTCGTCCCTACAGTGAAATTTGAGGATTTTATGAGAGGAATCGTGCCGGGAAGGCCGGACCTCAGAGGAAGATATTACGGCACAGGGCGGGCTCAGCGTTGACCGGATCTGGTCAGTCAGTACTGTCGCTATCAGGATGTTACGCGAAGTGGTATCTTTGCAAACTGATCTGATGAAGTCCTGCTGAAGGGTCTCCTCGAACATTTCTTCCTCTATATAAATTCTGCTTGTTGGACAGGGTTTCGCCGGCATTGTGGGTGCGGTAGACTCGGTCTGCGCGTTTTGTAAGCACACTTAAACATTTCTGGAATACAGTTGTGTCCACGATAGTATAAAACTGTATCAAACACCTAAATAATATATCAGTGTAAGATTAAACATATTAATTAACGAGAATTACAATTAGAGTATAAATTAGAGTGAAGGTTTCTTTTCACCGTCCAATGCACTGGACCGGAAATGCAACAATGAGTCAAGGTTCATTTAGTCTACGATACCCCGAGAGTAACAGAAACACATAACATTACCCGGAATTCCGAGTGCAGCAAGCACTGGGTAGTAAATTCTGATGACGTTGTAAATTGCGGAGTATCCCATTTTCTACGTGAAGCAGCAAAAAGCGCAAAATATCCCAAATGCCTGCATGCTCTGTTTCAAAGAGTTCTTATACACCAGTCGGAACCGCGCTTAAATCCCTTAGTGCTCCCATTCGTCTGATTAGACACAACCCAATGAACAAACACACAGTGTAACTACTTATTGTGTCATTGTCTTTTATATTTAGCTCTTCAAAGAGAATTAGAATGACATTCATTCAATCCTGTTTCGAAACATATTCCGTGGAGAGGGTTAGTGCAGCTCTGTTTTGCAATGCTTGAATCGTTAAACATACATTTCATCATCATATATCATCATTTCTTTTTAATAAACACTAGCTCCTTCAGTTTGCTGATCAATATAACATTGCCAATATCAGGTGCACCAATAAGACGAACTGAGTTCAATGTGGATAAAATGAGCGATGTGCCTTCCTTGGAGGGGACAGTTTAGTCTCTGCCTTGTCCGTCCGTTGCTGCTAATGCCCCTGGCGACAGCATTAACTAGCAAAATCCCAAACAAATACTGATACCACGCCCGTATATCTCATGATTTCAAAACGCCGAACAAATATAAGAACCTGCGGAAGCCGATGGCAATGAATACCACAGATTCACAACCCTCAGCCTAAAGAAATTCCATCGTCATCTCTCCTGTGAATGGACGTGCCTCTGTTCTGGTCCATGCAGACCGGATGGAGAAGGAAATGCGCAGCATGCTTGTCGTCATCACAGAGGCGTCAGCGGTGCTGGAATATCGTGTTATAGTTGTCGAAATTATTAATTCCGTCGCACTTGGATCACCGTGTGCCATTCCGTTCGCCACACCGTAGGAAGGATGAAACGTAACTGAACATGGTGCAAATATTTTGCTTGGATGTTGTCTGGACGAGAGGGTTTCAGTTAGACCAGCGGGGACTGTTCTCCTCGGTGGTTAGCGGGCTGAGGAAAGACTTGACGGAATTTAATAAAATACTGAAGACCGTAGTGGAGTAGACATTCAGCATTAGGAAAATGTCCGTTACCAGAAGTCACAGCATTAAGCTGAGAGAGAGAGTATTTTCAAAGATGTGCGTGCGAGATTATTTCATTAACTTGAGATTAAACGGTGCCCGGTACGCGCAGGAGGAAGTATTTCCGATAATGTAATTAAGAGCTTTCAGATGGGCACATGAATATGTAGGAACCTGGGAGATATTGACACACAAGCAGAGGGGATTTAGTTTTATTTGGCACAGGACAGGCATCGTGAGCTGAGGGGCTCTTCATGTGCATTGATGTTCTGTGTTGTTGCTGAGTCAGTCAAAGGCACACACAGCTTTAACTGCGGCCATGAGGAATCCTTGAGAGTGAAGCGTTACTTCACTGATGCCGGTGCTAAGATTGAGTCCGAGCAGACACAGTGAGAATGTCCTTCATTGTGTTGTTCCCAGGATCACCCCCTGTTCTGCGTGAAAGCGGGCTGAGAACTAGGAAGGTAGTGCAGTTAAATGTGTGGCTGAGTAGTCGGTTCAGTGAGATACTTTCTGTTTTGGGGACCATTGGGCCCTCTTCCAAGGCAGGTGGGTCTGTTACAATAACGAGGGGCATCATCTCAGATGAAGGGGCGCAGCAGCCCTAACCAGTGGGCTCGCTGGCAATACTTGGTATTTTACAGTTGTGTGGCCAGGTCTCACACCGATGCTGCAGCTCAGCAGATACCATTTAGTGGCCGGTGAAGGGGCGATCGTGTCACGCGGAACGGAATTGCAGCGGGGCCAGAATAATGGAGGACGGAAGTACTGAATTGTTTGTTTATTACTTTAGAGATACAACACAGAGCGCGTTCACAGCACCAGCCACTCGGCTGTGCAGATAAGACATGGGAAACGAAGTCTACATTGTGGACTCCCGACCCAACACAGACCTCACTCTGCCCAGTGTGGACAGGGAGCTTTACACCGGAATATTTCAACACGAGAAAGACCCCACTTCCCCCACCCCGACACCCACCCCTCCCCACAGTCCGCCCAACACATCACACACCCCTCCCCCCCAGTCCGCCCAACCCAACACCCACCCCTCCCCCAGTCCGCCCAACCCAACACCCACCCCCTCCCCTCAGTCCTCCCAGCCCAACACCCACCCCTCCCCACAGTCCGCCCAACCCATCACCCACCCCTCCCCCCCAGTCCGCCCAACCCAACACCCACCCCTCCCCCAGTCCGCCCACCACAACAACCACCCCTCCACCAGTCCGCCCAACCCAACACCCACCCCTCCCCCCAGTCCGCCCAACACAACACCCACCCCTCCCCCCAGTCCGCCCAACCCAACAGCTACCCCCTCCCCTCAGTCCTCCCAGCCCAACACCCACACCTCCCCCCAGTCCGCCCAACGCAACCCAACACTCAACCCTCCCCTCAGTCCTCACGACCCAGCACAGACCTCACTCTGCCCAGTGTGGACCGGAATATTTCAACACCGGAAAGACCCCACTTCCCCCACCCCAACACAACCCCCCCCCCCCCCGCACTCGGCTGTGCAGATAAGACATGGGAAACGAAATCTACTTTGTCGAATCCCAACCCAGCACAGACCACACTCGGCCCTGTGTGGACAGGGAGCTTTACACCGGAATATTTCAACACGAGAAAGTCCACACTTTTTCCAGCCCAATACCTAACCATCCCCCAGTCAACGCCACTCAACATCCTCCCCCAGTCCACCCAGCCCAACAGCCACCCCTCCCCCCAGTCCGCCCAGCCCAACCCCCACTCCTCCTCCCAGTCCGCCCAACACAACACCCAACCCTCCCCCACTCCCCCCACCCCAACACACACCCCTCTCCCCAGTTCGCACGACCCAACATCCAGCCCTCCCGTTCCGCCCAACCCAAAACCCACCCCTCTCTCCACTCCCCCGACTCCAAAACCCACCCCTCCCTCCTGTCCGCCCAGCCCAACTGCCAGTCCTCCCTCCAGACCGCCCGAACCAACACCCACACCTCCCCCCAGTCCGCACAAAAAACACCCATCCTCCACCCACTCCCCCCACCACAACACCCAACCCTCCCCCCAATCCGACCAACCCGTACACACAGAAACTGAGGAGTACAGAAATGGTCAGAAGTTTTCTGTGAGGGCAATAAACTCTACAAATGAAGACACACACAGACTGTAAATAACGCAACGCGCTGGGCAGTGAACACTCTAACTAGCTCGCACTCGGCAATCTTGTCCACTGTTAGACCCGAGTACAACACCAACACTTCAAGTACAGAAATCAGTAAAACACTGACAGGAGAGACCAACAATCTCCTGCCTCCTGGGTATCTTGCAGCGTTAACATGAGAGAACTCTTATATTGAACCTCTTGACTTGAACTGCAATTCACTAAAGATGGATTTCAAGTATCCACATGAAATATAGGGTTATATACTAAAAGGAAAATAGATGTGAATATTAGACGTGTTTTGCCATGGATTGAGGGCTTTTCGAGTCGCAACAAAACACAGAGTTCTAAATTTTCCAGCGAGAGAGATGTAACTTATGGAGCACAACAGGGATTATTCATGATCTTCTACGTGGCGCCGAGGACAGGCTGGAGGGTTCATTCAATATGACACTGTACGCTGGGGCATTGTAATACAGAACGTCACACACACGCATTCCCGGAGGTTCAGGCAGTGACTATGGAGTGAAATAAATGGTGAGTGTTACGGTCGAAAACCGCATCAGGATGATCCAGCCCTGGTGCAGGTTCCAACCACTGAATTTCCTGTGTTCAGCGATACGGAAGCTGAAATATCTGTGAACCTTCAAGAGGACCACAAGGGGTTTGGAGAGTCAGGTGCTTCAGTGTGGCTGAGAGCTGTGCTGGCTGGAGTCAGGATCTTGAGCCTGGACTCTGGGTATAATCACCCTTGCCAAACACCTCAAACAGCAGAGGCCAGACCAGGAGTAGCCAACCCGTAGTCCAGGTACGGAGTTCAGCTCAGGGCTCGCCAGCATGAGCGGTTAAAACATCAATGCAGAATATTTCTATCCCTGTGTGTTACCAAGGACAGACAGAGAAGGAGGACCATCATTGCTGTTCTAAAAGCCAAGGGAGCAACGGGCAGTGAGTCCTGACAATGATCGGGTTGTATCAGAGGTCTCCCAAATGCCAACGAGGGTCAGTGGAGCAACTGCATAACACTTGCATGTAGACAGTGCATGGAAAGACATAAATGCAACAGAGTAACCGCAGTGGCGACTTTCATTCTCCCTGGGAATACATTAGTGCCCAACACATGTCCTTTGAAGTTACCCGTCTGACGTCAAGTTCATGGCCTGTGATATGATACCCTTTATCTCTCTGAGAATGACAGTTATCCGCTACCCAATCTATGACTCTCCGGGTCTCATAAACTGGTTTCAGGAGTTTTCCTCAGCTTTCCCTGCTCCAGTGCCCGTCATGGCATGTGCTTTCTCAGTCACTCCATCAACATGAGAGTCAATTTCAGTGGGAAACAGAGTTGGACCCGAAGGATTCTCTGTACGTCAATTTGTTTGAAGTCATATCATTAGCTGTGTTTTGTCTCTTATCATTTGTTTTTCAAAGATGCAATGACCCAGTAAACCCATCTGGTGATTCCCTCTCCATATCCGCAAGGGAAATATATCCTGCAGTATCCCTTCTAAACAATCCATAATGTCACCAATCTTTGTATCATCCACAGACAGAGCATTCCACCCACACACAGGGCACCAGAACATCTGCAGCTGCTGGAAATCCAACCAACACACACACACACACACACAATGCTGGAGGAACTCAGCAGGCCAGGCAGTGTCTACGGAAAAGCATTTAAAGTTTCTGTCAGGACAGAAGTGCAGCCCATGCAAGTCACAGGCATGCAGAGTAAATATCTGCAATCAAGTATTATGTTCTCGATTGAATGAAAATAAAAACACTTTTGAAACCTAACAAGTGAAGACAATAGACAATAGACAATAGGTGCAGAAGTTGACCATTCGGCCCCTCGAGTCTGCACCGCCATTCTGAGATCATGGCTGATCATTCACTATCAAGAGCGCATGTTGTTACATGAAGTACAATAGCATGGGTGAAGCACTCTCGGATTTGCAGGAATCAAAGAGCAGGAACACAGGGAGAGTTTCTGGCTGATGCCGGTGACAGTTGGTATCCGACAGGGGTTTGTGTTAGGGTCGTTTCTTTTTATTGTATACGTCAATAATGTGGCTGAATCATTGATTGATTGTGGTCAAGTAGGTAGACTTTAGAAAGATAGGCGGAGGGTCAGTTAAGATTGAGGAAGCAGAAAGCTGCAGAACGATGGATACCGATGAGGAGAATGGACAAAGAAGTCACAGATGAAATACACTGTCGGAAGTGTATGACAAAAAAAAAGAAAACAATAACAACTGAGGAGATGAGGGACTTGGAAGTCCAAGTGCAGGATTCTCTGAAACTTTATTGCAGGTTGAGTCAGTCGTGACGAAGGCAAATTCATTATGAACTGAAATATGATGGACTGGATAAAAGAAAAGGACGGTGCAGAAATCGGTATGAACTTGCTGCAAATTTACCACGCCTTTTGAGAGCCGACTGCACTGAGGAAGAATGGATGAAATGTCAGCTCGGTGTCGAGGAAGTGGAACATCGTTTACTGGGCTCATTCCTGGAATGGCAGATATATTTTCTCGGTAAAGACGGGATCCGTTGATGACAGATGGATGTGAGGGGATCACAGGACAGCTCACCTCGAGATTTAAGAACTCTTGTTTAACTCAGACGCACGCCATGATCAGGGAATTAGATGTTTTTTTTTCATTATAAAGGTGATGTTACTGTCAGTAATAGGAAATTGTTGTGAGGTGAAATTATGCTGGTTATTTTACTGGAATAAACACTGAATCTTGAGTGAAATGCAACATATTTACCAACATTGATAAAAGAAATCTTGTCTGCTCACTAGTATTAAAGAGAAACACAATGCTTACATAAAACCACTTTTTCTTATGAGCTCGAATTTCAAAATCAGTGCATTGGAAATTTTGTGCAGTGTAGCTTAACATTCGATAGAAAAGCGGTGCGGGAAGTCTACTTTTAAGATGGCTCCAGAATTATTCCACTCGTTCTTACAAAATACGACATTTCATTTCCCTAATTAAATGAAAATCAGTCATTAATTTCCGCAAAGGACAATTCTCTCTGACTTGTGGAATTTCGTGTCTGGAATACAGACAGAATTTCCAGCACCGTCTGTAATACTGAATTTCCAACACTGGATTACACATGGGCAGACGAAAACAGTAAAAATAAAGATTTAAAAATAATGCGGGAAAGACAACACAAAAATCCACGCTTCCAATTTCCTTCTTTCAGAAACTGCTCAAACAACTTAAAGACTTAGAATAATCATTACAGCGCAGTAATGCTCAGTAATGCACAGCACTCCTACAAAGACTCCATTTTACTATCATCTATTTACGTGTGGACACTTTGATAAATGTCCCGAAAGTATCTTTACCTATCACCGTCCCTAGGAGAATGTTCCACGCAGACACTACTCTGCTTAAACTGCTTTTCTCTTACACCCACCATTATACTTACTTCCCATTTCCTTAACATAATGCCCTCTTATATTGGTTATTTCCGCAATGGGAAAAATAATTCTTTCAATGACTGTCATTATCCAGTATATCTGTAACAATTCACCCCTCATCCTCCTTTGCACCGAAAGAAAAGTTTTAGCTCGGTTAACTTAGCTTCAAAGTCGAAACAGCATCCTGGTGAATCCCTTCGGCACCCTCTCTGAAGTTGACATCCTTCCTGTAATAAACTTCATTGAACGCAGTAACAATTTCGGCAATACATCGCTGTTTGTTCCAGTTTCCGATCCGAATTAAACTAAAGATGCAACCTTCGGCGGATGTAACTGGACGGCAATGGACAAGAGATGCCTTCATGAATTAATATATTTACTTTGGAAATGGACAGGAAATATGGTGCGTTCAGCTTATAGCGATGCCCAGAAATATGTCCACACTACGATTTATCAGGCTAAAGAGGAAAGTATTTTCAAAGAAACATTGGTGAATTGATGAAACGAACTGACAGAACCGGTAGAGATAAGTAAAACTGTAATCATTAACAGACATTTGGATATTTATATGGGTAGAATCGGATTATCTTGATAAGGAAGACAAGCAGCCTTGAGATTAGTGTAAACAGATGTTTTGGCTATAAAGACCAGTTGGGCAAAAGCGCATATTTCAGTCTTTATAAACCCACAAATCTCTGATTCATGAATAAATGCCAGACCTGCGAAACGCCATCCTAACTGAAGTAATGATGAAACTTTCATCAGATCTAAATGTTTCCCAAAAGCCAAGCGGATACCTTTATGAATTAATTTATTTACTTTGGCTTGAGACAGGAAATATGGCGCGTTCCGCTTATAGCGATGCTCTGAAATATGTCAACACTACGAGTTAACATGTTGAAAAGAAAATTATTTTCACACAGAAGTTGTTGAATGTACTGAACGAACCGGTAAAGATAGGTGAAATGGAAATGATTAACAAACATTTAGACAGTTTTGCTGCCTATAGCTGACAAGCAAGCATGGGATTAACGAAGATTGGCGTCTTGACCATAAAGACCAATTGGGTGGAAGAGGTTATTTCAGTCTCTGTAATCCCAGGAATTTTTGATTCAGTGAATAAGTGGCAGACCAGCCAATCGCACTGATGGTTCACAGCTTTAGTCTGCACACTCTGCCACTGTGCGACAGGAGTCGTGCGTTCTCTATAAAACAGCCGACTGAATGTAAACATGTACTTCCTTCCATTCTTCAGCTCTTCCCTGAACTTTGCGTGCATTAGGCCAAAGATACACGTGTTGGCCCCCAAACTCATCATTTGCACCATGCATGCGAGCTGTTGTTTGGTAACTGCCAGATGATGGAAGATACTAACTAGGTTTGTTGAAATTGGCTGACAGAACGAACGACATCATCATTATAACCACAGTGGTTGTTTTCCTGGTGCAAATTCGTTCCCGCAACGTTTGTCAACAAGCTGCGATAAAGTAATTGAAAGTGAAGCCCACTGTGACTCAGACGACACTGTCCCTACTTACAACTCTTGGTACAATAGCCTGAGCGAAAATATAAACAATCATAACAGAGCTAATATGCCTGAATAATCGCAACGAAGATAATTCCACCTGGTCTGGGCGATGCATTTCGAAATTCCTCATGTTCCCGGAGACAATCGCAGTTAAACTAGAAACAAAGAAATGAGAAGTTATTCCAGCAGAGGGAAAGCTTAACAAATTGATTTAAAGAAATGGCTGTATAATTCAGAATGATACCAGTTCCTCTGATTCGATGTTGTCAGTGGTTAGTTAACAAACCAAGTGTTCCGGAATTGACAAAGGTAAAACTTCCCCTTTGGGCCCGAAATATTTAGGAAATGCGTAGAATTGCAGGTCCGTCTTTCATTCGTGATAACTTACGAAAATTCTCTGGTCTTTCGGCAGATCCCGGCGGATTGGAAGAAAGTAAATGTCAAGAAAATGTCAAGCAAATTGAAGAAAAGCTGTAGACAATGGCTAGGTAACTACAGGCCAATTGGTTTAACATCTGTAATGGGTAAAAGCATGAAGCTATCGGTAAAGAAGGAAAAGCGAAGCGTCTGGAAACAAATGAATCCATGGTACAGATGCAGCCGGGATCCAGCTTAAGCAAGCCGTGTTTAACAAAGTTACAAGAGTTATTTGAGGCTACAGCGAGCGGAGAGTTTACAGGGGAACAGACAGGTGTTATTTACTTTTACTTTCAGAGAGCGTTCGATAATGTGTTACATAAAAAACTTGTTTCCGTAAGTTAAGGATGCATAGAGTTATTAGCATGGATAGAGGATTGGATTACATGGGTGTTACTGTGGTTGTCAATCAGCAGTGAGCGGTTTGCCCCGAGGTCGGAGCTGAGGCCACAACTGTTCACGATATACATGAACGGTCTGGAAGACGGGATTGAGTGTATTGTATCTAAAGATGCTGATGACAATAAATTGAATGCGAAAGCAAATTGTGCAGAGGATACAGAGAGTCTGAAAAGCGATATAGAGCGGTTAATTGAGTGGACAAGGGTCTGGCAGATGGAGACCAATGGCAGTAAATATAAGGTCGCCAACTTTAGAAGGAAAAGAGGAAGTTCAGTCTATTGTTTAAATGGTAAAGGATTGCAGCATGCCGCTGTGGAGGAGAACTTGTTAGTTCTTGTGCATGAATCTCAAAATGTTAGCTTGCAGCTGCAAAAAGCAATCGAGAAGACAAATGGAATGTTGTCCTTCATTGATAGAAGGATTGAATTAAAGAACAGAGAGGTTATGCTGCAACTGTACAGGGGACTAGTGAGGCCGCACCTGGAGCACTGTGTGAAGTTCTCGTCTCCTGACTTGAGGAAAGATACACTGGCGGAGGAGTTTCACCAGTTTGATTCCAGACACGAGGGGGTTAAACTATGAGGAGAGATTCAGTCTCTGGAATTCAGAACGATGAAGGGAAATCGTATAGAAACATATAAAATTATGAACGTGACAGATAAGATAGAGCAGGAACGTTGTTCCCCCTGTTGCTGAGACTCGATCTTGGAGACATAACGACAAGATTCTGGGGAGTAGTTGTAGGGCGGAGATAAGGAGGAACAACTTATCACAGAGTGGAGGGCCTGTGCAACTTTCTGTCCAATGAAGCAATGGAGGCTACCTCATTAAATAGAGTTAGGAGTGGGTTGGATAGATTTTTGCGTAGTAGGGGAGTTAAGGGTTATGGTGGAAGGGCGGGTAGTTGGACATGAATATAGGGTCAGATCAGTGACGATCTTATTGAATGACGAAGCAGTCTCGGACGGCCAGGAGTCCTACTCCTGCTGCTATTTCCCATGTACTCATCTGTTCTTTGGAGAACATGACCGGCCGTACGGTGTTCCATGTGCATATAATCAAGGCGTGAGACGTTCAATAGGAAGTTCTCCGTGGTGGGACAGTCTAAGTCCAGAGGGCACAGCCTCAGAATAGCAGGGCGTCCTTTTGAACGGAGGTGAAAATGTATTTCTTTGGCCAAATCTGTGGGCTTCTTTGCCTCATGCAATTGTTGAAGTCAATTCGTTTGGTGTATTAAAAGCTCAGTTTGATTGCTCAGGGCAGGAGGTTGGCGCTGAGAGGAAAATTGGATCAACTGAAATGGCGGGGAAGACGTGATGGTACAAATGGCCAAATCCTGCCCCTAAATCCCATGTCTTTTGGTCTGAATATTGAAACTCGTGAAAGAACCCGAGAGGGGAAAACTTCATTATGAACAACGAATTTGAAGTGAGGTTTGGACACGAGTTCTCATTTGCGATGGAAAGACCTGCTAGACTGAAGTCAAAATGAGATTTCATCGAAAAAAAATGTAGATTTGTCGTGGATGCTATATACCCCCAAATTGTTCGAAAGGTGCAAGCTGTGACAAAGATATTATCTACGATAATCGGTCTTTCGTTACACAGCACGATTGGCCGTACAGTGTTTCATTTAGATATAATCAAGGCAAGGGAATGGAGACAACAAAACCGTCCCGACATGATTTATTGGATATATAAAGAAAGAATGGGACCTCCATACACACAGGCACAGCGCGATTATAAGTTATTGTTATTTTGTCACTTTGTTGTGGCGAATATTAAATCATTAGACTTAAATGCAACGTGTCTGATTCCAGTGAGGGAAATATGGAGCCCGCCTCATCAATGCATAAAGCACAGTCTGAGATGTTATTTGCCTTCCCACATGAGACACCGCGAGCTGTGTACAATTTGCAAGTTAAAATAAACAGAATGCAAGTGAACAATGTATGAAAATATCACATCTACAAGAATTGGCACACGATATCAGTGGAGAAATGGATGTATGTTGCAACTACTTCGTGTTAAGCAATGCAGTTCTGTGCAAAAAAAAACAAAATGACATTTAGTCTCTCCATGTTTAAGGATAATTTCATGCAACAGAGCCCTTCCATAAATGATAGATGACCCCGCTACTCCCATATCAAGTTAGAATTTAAGTTGACCTTAGAGATACGTAACTAATCTAACCGTTTACTAAATTAGTTCTCATCCAGATTGAAAACTATTGCTGCACCAAACCAATCTGAAAGCAAGAAGGAGGTGTGAACATTCCCCTTCCGGGAATAGATGATTGAATTGATCAATCGAACTAAATCCCCTTCCTTAACCTCAGAATCTTAATACGCTTCGCCTATTTTTTAATTGTTTTCAAATGATTACAGAAAGAAGAAAACAATTAGCTACCATTCCCCCTCCCCTTAACCCCTCGCCCTAACATCCTTATAGCAGAAAAGGAAATGAAAAAGAAGAAAAAAGAAAGAAAGAAAGAATGCCTGGATATCGGAAGATCCCCACCTGCTCCACGGAGTTCATAATAGCTTTAATATATATATATTCATTTATTCCCCCAGATAAACATTATTTTATCATCGGAGCACGTATATATTTAATCCCGTCTTTTGTAAATAAGGGCGCTAAATTTTCAAAAAGATTTCATATTATCTCTTAAAATATATGTAATTTTTTCAAGTGGAATATTGCTGAAAATTTCGTTCTTCTAACGATCTATACTTAAGTATGAATCCGATTTCCAAATAACTGCAATAGACTTTTTGGTTACTGCCAGTGCAATATTTATGAATTCCTTCTGATATTTATTCAATTTGGGTTTCAGATTTATCCCTTCAATATCGCCTAATAAAAATAATATTGGATTATGTGGAAGTTGTGTTCTAATAATGTGTTCCAGTAAAACTCTTACATTTGTCCAAGAAGGTTGAATTTTAGAAAAAGACCAAGTAGAATGTAAAAAAGTACCGATTTCCTGGTTACATCGGAAACACTGATCAGATAAATTTAGGTTTAATTCATTTATTTTTTGTGGTGTAATATATAATTGATGTAAAATATTATATTGCACTAATCTTAACCGGACATCTATTGTATTTGTCATACTATCCAGACATTGTCTTGACCAATTTTTTTCTTCAATTTTAATATTCAAGTCAACTTCCCATTTTTATCTTGACTTATTGATTCCTTGTTTAATTGCCTGTTTTTGAATCAAACCATACATACAAGAAATAATTTTTTTAGTTTTTCCTTTATGAATTAAATTTCCTATTTAATTAGATTTTGGCAATAACATTGCTTGACCCAATTTTTCTCTTTAATAAGCCAATAATTGGAAGTAACAAAAAAGAGTGTTGTTTGATATTTTATATTTATTATTTAATTGATCAATTGACATTAATATACATCCTTCAAAACAATCTTCTATATATCTAATCCCTTATTGAAAACAATTATATAAAAGTTGATTATCCATTGTAAAAGGAAAAAGTCTATTTTGAATTAAAGATCTCTTTGCTAATAAAGATTTGTTTATCTTATCATCAACATTCATCTTATTCCATAAATCAATCAAATGTTTTAATATAGGAGATTCTTTCTTTTCCCGTATCCATTTAGATTCCCATTTATATATAAAATCTTCTGGCGTATTTTGTCCTAATTTATCTAATTCTATTCTAATCCATGCCGCTTTATCATTATCACAAAAAGATGCAATAAATCTAATTTGCTTTAAAATTATTAACATTTGGAAGTTGTAACCCTCCTAGATCAAATTTCTTTCTCAATTTTTCTAACGATATTCTTGACATTTTACCTTTCCAAAGGAACTTCCTCACAGATTTATTTAACTCTTGAAATAAATTCTGGGGTAGTTGTATTGGTAGTGATTCGAATAAGTATTGTAATCTAGGGAATATATTCATTTTTACGGTATTTACTCTACCTACTAATGTTATTGGTAATATCATCCGTTTATCAAGATCTTCTTGAATTTCTTTCAATAATGGTAAATAATTTAATATATATAAGTTCTTTATATCACTATCAACTCTTAAACTTAAATATTTTATACCGTTTATTGGCTATCTAAATTGAGTTATTAATCGACATTGACTATAATCTCCTTTAGTAAGAGGTAACATTTCACTTTTATCCCAATTTATTTTGTAGCCTGATATTTTCCCATATTCTTCTAATCTAGAGGATAATTTACGCAACGAGTACAATGGGTTTGTTAAATAAAGCAGAACATCATCAGCATATAAGTTAATCTTGTATTCCTCCTCATTAACTCTGAAACCCTTAAATTCTGGGTCCATTCTAATTAATTCTGCTAATGGTTCTATGGCCAACACAAATAAAGCAGGTGATAATGGACACCCTTGCCTAGTTGACCTTGTTATCTGAAATGGTGTTGAAATTTGACCATTTGTCACTACTTTAGCTTTGGGATTAGTATTTAAGGTTTTAATCCATTTTATATAGTATACTCCTAATCTATATTTTTCCAATACCGTAAACAAAATATCCCATTGCAATCTATCAAATGCTTCTTCTGCATCTAAAGCAACTTTTGAGCCTATTTCGCCTATTTTTATAATTAATGATCATTTGAGAGTAAAATAATTGTTATTTTTGTGATTCCTTCGAGGGAGAGATTTTAATTCCACGATGACGCAATTAATATAAATGAAAACTATCCTGAACTGTTTGTTTAGCGGGCTGTCACTAATGTGGCTAATCACGTTGTATGATTAATTGTCAGAGGGCACTTTCATCTCCTGTATAAGAGCTTGCAAAGAATTCAGCAGTAGATATCGGCAGCTGGACCATTTTGAACTGATCACCGATTCACACAGAAAATGGGATACCCAGCAATTTTCTACATCGCGAGTATTTACTATCCTGTTCTAGTAGCGATTGGTATCCCTGGTAAGTAACTGGAATTGGCTACTGCTGTATGTGTGTGTTCTGTTCTTGTAGCATTTGTTATAGATGGTGCCTCATCTGATGAGTGTTTTAAAACTGTTCAGGTTTAAGTATATATTTATTTTATTCTTCCATCTTTCTCTGGAATTGTTAACCCGTTCTCATGTCCGACCAATTTTGTCAATATAATCAATTGATTGAGTGTTACGATCGATACTGTTCTAGCATTTTACCTTACTCGGCCTTCCATCGCACATTGTTCCAAATCTGATTCTGCATCAATGTGGAAACTCAAATGTTTACTAAAATGAAAACAAAATCTTTAGTGTCGCTGCTGCTCTCTCTGCGAGCTCCCCGGTTTCTCGGCAACTCGCTGTTCTTTCCGCTCCGTCTTCATGCAACTAAGGAGACTTTTTTCTGTACTTATTTGTCGAAATGTCTTTGAATTTGCAAAAGTACCCCGCGAAACTTTTCCGTTTTAGCGCGTTATTCTTCTTTGGACAGTTTTATTTTAGATAAGAACAGATAAGGCGAGATTTATTTTAACTCTTACATCCATCTCACGACATGAGAGGGTAGAAGCCTTTATGTTGCGTTTCGGTCGCAAAGTACAAGATTCAAGTTTATTTGCCAGCTGGACATCCAAACATTCATTTAGCTCTTCCGATCCTCCACTCCAAAATGTTATCGCCGAAGAAACAGTCTCCGAGTCTATTTTATTTCCCCAATATATAAAATCTTCAGCAGTCGCCGCTACAATGATGGGTCTGCCTCGATGAGTGGATCGATAAGCCTAACCTTTTCTTTGCTTCCTTGCAGTTAATTTAATGGCGATTGTGATCCTGTCTCTGAGAAACTGCGGACTCTCTAAATGCATCTCCCGTTACCTGGTGGGAATGGCAGCAGCCGATTTATTGGTTGTTATTGTATCTGTTGCAATCGAACAAATCAATAATATTTATGTTTATGCCCTTCCTTTGCTCATTACACCGGTTTGCACCGTGACGATTGTCCTGAGGCTCGCAACCGTGGGCTGCTCTGTTTGGCTCACGGTGGCTTTCACGTTCGATCGCTTTATTGCAATCTGCAGTCAAAAGCTGCGGGAACGATACTGCACCGAGAGGACAGCGACTATTGTGATAGTAATTGTGTGTTTAGGATGTTGTGCGAAATGTGTTCCATTCTACTTTGCGATAGAACCTTACCGTATCATTGACAAAATACCCTGGCGGTGCATTTTGACAATGGATTACCGAACTTTACCAGCGTGGAAAGCATTCCAGTTGTTTAACATTATCAATACACCTTTATTGCCGATCGGTTTGATTCTACTTTTTAATGCTTTAACAGTCACTCATATTATCGCGGCAAACAAAGTTCGCCGCGGGCTCAGGAACAGCACAGAGAAAAAGAATGATCCAGAGGTGGAGAACCGGAGAAAGTCAATAATTTTGTTGTTCGCTCTGTCAGCCAATTTCATATTGTTATGGATACCCGACATTGTATATATTATGAACTGGCAAGTTCAGAATTACTCATACACTGACAGATATTTGAACACCCCGACGTATATCCTGCAACAGTTTGGGTTCATGTTGCAGTTTCTCTCCACCTGCACCAACACGTGTATCTACACTCTGTCACAGAGGAAATTCAGGGAGCAGCTGAAATGTGGAGTCAAACATCTGGTTATGTTATGTGTTCGGCTCTGTAGATGAAACCAAATCGAGTTGTAAACTTTGAAGGAAGTTTACAAGCATTTCCATGTCAATTATATGTCTGGTTAAAATTTCCCGCAGCCAGGTGAGCGAATGTTAGTATTTGCGGCGTTTATTGAAGTCAGGAAAATTAATTCAATTGTGCGGCGGAAGAAACAACAAAAATCAGAGATGTGATCGCTACACCGACAGAAATTGTATTCAGAATTTACATCAATGGCAGAATATGAGCCAACGATTTCCCTCACACTGGTAGAATTCTATTCTAATTCACTGGACTATAGACCATTCCAGGGATTGATGTGACAACTGGAGAAATATTCCCGAAACCTGGAAAACTGGTGTCCGATAAAGTGAGCTCGGTTGCCTACAATTTCCATTGTAACTGTGCAAAATATGTAACTATTGCCTTTTCATTCAAAAAGCACGCGTCCCCTTCCTAAATGGGAAGTTAAAGCTGCACGACGCCCCAGTCTGTCCCATCAATGGAGATGTGTAGCTTCCCCTCAGACTGAGAGGGGATGGTATCAGAAAGGCAGCTGTGGCGTGCAAAACAATTCTTCCCAACTCTTCGCCGGTAGTTTTGTCAAAGGCTACTGAGAGGGGTTTGTATCAGAAATGCAGCTGTAGACTTCCTTTTTCTGTTACTTTTCCCCGTCATTAAAACGCGAACTGCAGAGAAGCGTTGAATCGAATGTATTATGTCTACTAATGTTCCGAATTAAAGCGTGACATCGGGTTGGAGGCAACCCAGATGGGTCTGCACGGTCTGGCCTCTCCTTTTCCTCGGCCTGCGCGGTGATAGAAAACTGACACATGCCCTTCACCCCGGATGCAGGAACGCTCTCCCACTCCTCGTCACTCCCCAGGTTCTCATGTCTCCGTGGAGACAAAGTGTCTTATCGTCATTCCGTCTCCCCGGCCGGCACTTCAGGATAAAATCATATGCAGACAGTGCGGCCAACCACCGATGACCGGTGGCGTGCAGTTTCGCCGAGATTAGGATTTAGGTAAGCGGGTTGTTGTCCGTCCGCACCTCGTGCTTGGCCCCGTAGAGATTGTCACTCAGCTTGTCTACAACCACCCATTTCAACGCCAGAAACTCCAAATTGAGGGTGGGACAGTTCCCCTCGGAAGGGTGACAAACTCCGGCTGGCAAACGCTACCGAACGTCAGCCCGGCGCCCTGATCCTGATACAAGACGGCCCCTAACCCCGCTGACTGGCATCGATGTGCACCACATAGGACAATCGGGGGTCCGCAGAAGCCAGAAACGACTCCCAAGTCAGCATCTCCTTCAGGGACTGAAAAACCGCTTCACATTAGTCATCCCATCTCTGTCCGAAGGGCTCTGCCCGGTCCAAATATTCTCCAGCCTCCCTTCCTCTTCTCCTTTTCCCTTTCTGTCCCAGAGGAGGGTCGCCACGCAGAAGCTGGTTCAAGGGATTGCTCACCTTGGCGTAGCGCTTCACGAATCTCCGGTCGTATCCACAGAACCCCGAGGACGAGCGCAGAGCGCTCACAGTCCGGGGACTCGGCCAGGTGGTCACCGCTTCGATCTTAGCCGGGTCTGTAGCTATATATCCAGCATAGCTAACAGACATCTGGCAAAACTGGCACTTGTTCAGGGGAAGTTTTAACCCTTCATCCTTCAGCTGGTTGAGCGCCTTCATTAGTCTCGCTTCGTGTTCTTCCAAGGTGGATCCAAACACTCAGGACGTCCAAATATACCAGCACTTCTAGCAGGTTCATATCCCCCACGGTCTTCTCCATGACCCTCTGGAAGGTGGCAGGGGACCCCATATGCCCTGGGGCATCTTTTAGAACTGGTAAAATCCACCAGAGGGCATATAAAGGCCGTCGTCTCCTTATCCGCCTCGCTCATCGGGATCTGGTACTATCCACTCCTCAAATCCAACCCGCCGAACCACTTCGCTCCATTCAGACAGGCCGGCGCGTCTTCGACCCTGCGGATCAGGGATGGTGCGCCTGCTCAGGGTCCTGTAGTCCACACATACGGATCTTCCTATTTTACTTCCTGGCCTCGACTATCGGGGACGATAAGGGCTGCGGCATTCCGTAATGAGCCCAGCTTCCTTCACCTTGCACAAATGCTGCCGTACATTCTCCATTTTTTCAGGGGCCATTTGCCGCTACCTTTCTCGAAACGGGGTGTCTTCAGTGATCCGGATCGTGTGACGAGTGCTGCTGGAACAGCCCACATTTCACTCGTTTAGGGGAAAAATATCTTTCAGCATCAACATCTTCTCCACCATCCTCCGCTTCCAACCCGCAGGCACAGGCGATGCCCCAGAGTTAAACGCCCCAGCAGTCAACTTATCCCTATTTTCCAACTGCCCTCCCTCAGCGAGCCTCACGGGGGCACTATGTCATCAGGAAAAAATGCGCCGGGGCATCCCTCGTTTAAAAGTGACCTCCCGTTGCGTGGTGTTGCTGGTGTTCACCAGCACCCGGCGTGTCCCTACCACCGAGAGGTTCTGCAGCTCAGGTCTCACCACCACCCGGCGTGTCCCTACCACCGAGAGCTTCTGCAGCTCAGGTCTCACCAGCACCCGGCGTGTCCTTACCACCGAAAGCTTCTGCAGATCAGGTCTCATCACCACCCGGCGTGTCCCTACCACCGAGAGCTTCTGCAGATCAGGTCTCACCACCACCCGGCGTGTCCCTACCACCGAGAGATTCTGCAGCTCAGGTCTCACCAACACCCGGCCTGTCCCTACCACCGAGAGATTCTGCAGCTCAGGTCTCACCAGCACCCGGCGTGTCCCTACCACCGAGAGCTTCTGCAGCTCAGGTCTCACCACCACCCGGCCTGTCCCTACCACCGAGAGATTCTGCAGCTCAGGTCTCACCACCACCCGGCCTGTCCCTACCACCGAGAGCTTCTGCAGCTCACGTCTCACCACCACCCGGCGTGTCCCTACCACCGAGAGATTCTGCAGATCAGGTCTCACCACCACCCGGCGTGTCCCTACCAGCGAGAGCTTCTGCAGCTCAGGTCTCACCACCACCCGGCGTGTCCCTACCACCGAGAGCTTCTGCAGATCAGGTCTCACCACCACCCGGCGTGTCCCTACCACCGAGAGCTTCTGCAGATCAGGTCTCACCAGCACCCGGCGTGTCCCTACCACCGAGAGCTTCTGCAGATCAGGTCTCACCACCACCCGGCGTGTCCCTACCACCGAGAGCTTCTGCAGCTCAGGTCTCATCACCACCCGGCGTGTCCCTACCACCGAGAGCTTCTGCAGATCAGGTCTCACCACCACCCGGCGTGTCCCTACCACCGAGAGCTTCTGCAGATCAGGTCTCACCAGCACCCGGCGTGTCCCTACCACCGAGAGCTTCTGCAGATCAGGTCTCACCACCACCCGGCGTGTCCCTAACACCGAGAGCTTCTGCAGATCAGGTCTCACAACAACCCGGCGTGTCCGTACCACCGAGAGCTTCTGCAGCTCAGGTCTCACCAGCACCCGGCGTGTCCCTACCACCGAGAGCTTCTGCAGCTCAGGTCTCACCACAACCCGGCGTGTTCCTACCTCCGAGAGCTTCTGCAGATCAGGTCTCACCAGCACCCGGCGTGTCCCTACCACCGAGAGATTCTGCAGCTCAGGTCTCACCACCACCCGGCATGTCCCTACCACCGAGAGCTTCTGCAGCTCAGGTCTCACCAGCACCCGGCGTGTCCCTACACCGAGAGCTTCTGCAGCTCAGGTCTCACCAGCACCCGGCGTGTCCCTACCACCGAGAGATTCTGCAGCTCATGTCTCACCACCACCCGGCGTGTCACTACCACCGAGAGCTTCTGCAGCTCAGGTCTCACCACCACCCGGCGTGTCCCTACCACCGAGAGCTTCTGCAGCTCAGGTCTCCCCAGCACCCGGCGTGTCCCTACCACCGAGAGCTTCTGCAGATCAGGTCTCTCCAGCACCCGGCGTGTCCCTACCACCGAGAGCTTCTGCAGATCAGGTCTCACCAGCACCCGGCGTGTCCCTACCACCGAGAGCTTCTGCAGATGAGGTCTCACCACCACCCGGCGTGTCCCTACAACCGAGAGCTTCTGCAGCTCAGGTCTCACCAGCACCCGGCGTGTCCCTACAACCGAGAGCTTCTGCAGATCAGGTCTCACCACCACCCGGCGTGTCCCTACCACCGAGAGCTTCTGCAGCTCAGGTCTCACCACCACCCGGCGTGTCCCTACCACCGAGAGCTTCTGCAGCTCAGGTCTCACCACCACCCGGCGTGTCCCTACCACCGAGAGCTTCTGCAGCTCAGGTCTCACCACCACCCGGCGTGTCCCTACCACCGAGAGCTTCTGCAGCTCAGGTCTCACCACCACCCGGCGTGTCCCTACCACCGAGAGCTTCTGCAGCTCAGGTCTCACCACCACCCGGCGTGTCCCTACCACCGAGAGCTTCTGCAGCTCAGGTCTCACCACCACCCGGCGTGTCCCTACCACCGAGAGCTTCTGTAGATCAGGTCTCACCAGCACCCCAGCCGGGAATCTCGAATCCCCCTCGAGATACTCCGGGTTGTCCACTAAAAAGGCTTCACCCTCAGGCACTCCGCAATATCTGGGGATCCCCAAAACACTCGCCACTTCACCGGTTTGTACCATCCTGGTCTTCTACTGGGCACACCACACAGTTCCTCTTTCCAGTTCCCTGTCCCGCCCGGTGTGACCACAGACATCCTTACAGGCAGCTTGAAACACTGGGTGCACCGACAGGGTCCCCAATAAGTCCTCACCCGCCTTCTCCTTGCAGGGCCCCAGGAGTCTCCGCACAATAGGGGTGTTGGTCCCTATCAGAACTGACACACCTCCAGTCGCAACTGGGTCCAGGCAAACCGGCACCAAGGCCTCATGAGTCTCAGACACTCCCACCTCGGCCTCGAGGAACTCCAGCCTCACGGACAAATAACCGTCGTATGGGTAATCACCAGCAGTGATACCCCAAATTTCCAGGTCACTGAAGGACTTCAAGGGTAGATGCGACAAATACTGTTCGTGGAACGACCGGTACAATAGCGTGACCTGCGACCCAGCGTCGATTCTGGCTTTTACATCTATTCCCTCTATCCGGATCGAGACACTGGATCGGCGTCCCACCAATATTTCGGGGATAGGATCCTCTCCTCTCGGGGATCCCTGGCAGATTGCGGGGAACGTGTTTTCCCAGAGACTCCAGGCCGTTCCCTCACTGGGTCTCCTCTAATTTACCGAACCCCTCTTCCTGCTGGGACTCCCGTGTAGTCTCCTCTGAGTGGCTTCCGACCTGTCACACTCCCGCCTGAAGTGCCCCTCCTCCCCACAGTTATAACACACCTCGTCTCGCGGGACCTCGGCCTCCCGCGGGCCTCTGTGCAGTCGGTCCCTTCAGAGAGAGGCCCTCTCTGCCAGTCCCCTCACTAGAGACTCCAGCTGCCGCGACCCCCCTCACTATCTCCCGATTGGAGCTGGCCCCAGTCACTTCACTACAAGGGGCTACCACGGAGGACTGCATCGTATTGACCGAATCCTCTTCCGACTCCAATGCGTCCTCCTCCTCCCTCAGCTCACTGAGCAACTGTGGAGGCTGGCCGCGATCGACAGGACTGCCGGAGACTCGTAGCAATCACATCATGCCTCCGGACGCCCCGGGCAACCTGACCTATCCTGATCTGGTTCACCTCCGTCTCCGAAATGACCCTTCGCCTCAAACAGTTCAGCCTTCGCTCTACCCGGAAAGGATACTCAGAGAGCTTATTCCCTTTCTCCTGACGCAGGCTCCGGAGCCCCCATTAAAAGCTCCACCATGCCCCCCGTCAGACCAAAAGCATCCAATGTTTCTGGATATCCCCTCCCGGAAGCCAAGGGTTTGCCAGCTTCACTACCTCAGTGTCCACTCCTCTCAAACTGTCAACCAGCCTCTGCCGTTTCTCTTCCTCAGAACACTGCCGCTCACCCAGCAGCCCGGAGACATGGTCTCAGAATCATCCTCCCCTTCGGGGTGGGAGCGACCCAAGAGAGAATCCTTAACTTCTGTCCAGGACCCGCCGCGCTATTCACCAATGAGTTACTGGCTGATGCCAGCTCCGAGCCTTTACCCCTTCCGTGGGAGAGGGGAAGTAATTAGAACCACAGACCCCCTCCTGCCTCCATCTCCGGGTCACTGCGGTTCTTCATCTTGCTCTGACCTTTCAGCCCCTTACGGACCCGACTGGCCACTAAAATGTGCCTGACTGTCAGAGCGTTGAGCAGCAGGATCGCAGCGAAAAGGAGGAACGGGGTTAAACCCGTATCGAGCCATTGATATTCCACCTAACAGGGCTCAGTAAAGACATTGTCCATGAGCTTACAGAGCCAAGGTACCTTGTCCATTATTACCCAAGGTCCGTTGTGAAGCAGCGGGGAACGTTTCTCAGACAGGACAGTACGCCGGTTGTTGTCAGACCACAGCCGCAGTTTTCCCGGAGCAATATTTTGTTTTCAGTTTCTGGCAGCAAATGGCGACAAACCGATCAAAGGTGAAAGTGAAGGTGAACCAGACAGAGCAGTCTCTGGCTGTAAACTTCAGTACGTTGGTAACATTGCACACAAGACTGATGTCCAGAGAATTCCTTGGGAAGTAACCCACATTGATTCGAAACAAAAAGACCGGGGTTACAATGGTCAGTACATCCACTGCTGCCATGGCCACCAGGTAGGGAGCGGTGGAGGTGGAGAGTCCGCACTTTCCCCCGAAAATGATCACAATCGCCACTAAATTCACGAGAGAGAGAGAGAGAGAGAGAGAGAGAGAGAGAGAGAGAGAGAGAGAGAGAGAGAGAGAGAGAGAGAGAGAGAGAGAGAGAGAGAGAGAGAGTCACCATCAGAACATTTGTGGCCAGGTGCAGGACTCAGCCATACTCTAACATATGTCCATCAAACTCAACTGTTTCTTGGGGCGGGAGGTGTGGTTGAGTAGTTTTAATCATATCACACCGTATGTTTCAAGGAACACGACTGAGCGTTGTGGAGACGAATAAGGAAGTATAGTTATGAGTGTGTGTGTGTGTGTGTGTGTGTGTATCTGTCTGTCTCTGTGTCTTTGTGTGTGTCAGTGTGTTTCAGTGTCTGTGTGTGGATAGATCCATTTTCTCCGCCTGACCCAGCCTGCCTAGACACGTGTACGCATACGTCGAATTCAGTTTAACTCCTTGTTTCAGTCCCCTCTTATCTGTCTCAGCAAATTGCACGTACTCTCAATCACTCAGTTCAAACACTTCACGAAATGGCTGAGTGAACCATAAAAGTCAAGAATAGAGTTCAAAATTAAAATTCTATTTAATATTAATGTATGTGGAAATGAAACAACCTTTAGAGTCGTCACAGCTCCAAATCAATAGACACCCCCACATGCACATTGGATAACCCAAGAGCAAGACTCAACGAAACATAGAAAACCTATAACACAATGCAGGCCCTACAGCCCACAAAGCTGTGCCGAACATCTCAGTACCTGAGAAATTACCTTGGGTTACCCAAAGCCCTCTAGTTTTCGGAGTTCCATATACCTATTCAGGAGTCTCTTAAATGACCCTATCGTCTCCATTCCACGCACGAATCATTTCAATAATTTCAGAAAAAGGCTGACTTCACCTGAGAAAATGACTAGAACAAAGTTCAATGTCCATACTTCATTTATTATCAAAGTATTTCTTCATAAAACAACTTGGAGAGTCGTCACATCTCCAGATCCTGTGAACCCTGAAATACAAACTTACCCCCAAATCCATGAGCATGCTCCACAAATACAAATTCCCCAAAATCCGAAATTCTCGAATCCGCCGACACTCCGGAACTCTATACACATCCAGATCACAACGCGCAGACAAATACATGTGTACCCCGAAATCCTAAATCCCAAGTTAGAGTGCCTTCACATCCTCCGACACCCCCAAACCCCGACCACCCGAATATTCCCTGACAGACACCCATTTCTGTGCACATCCCCAAATCCCTGTGCATCCCCATATTCTGCAAAACAGCAGAAAATTAGTGCATATTGTCAAATCGGTCTGCAATCCCAAATACCTCCGCACTTCTGAACCTGACAACACTCAAACACATTGGATTATCGCAGAGCAGCAATCATTTTAAACTGTTCATAAACTGGCTGTCATTTAAAAACAAAGACAGGATTCAAACTTCAAATTGCATTTATTATTAAAGTCTGGATAAACGTAAGAAGCTTGACACTCGTCACAGCTGTTAATCCAAGGCAGTGTTCACCCCCAAATCAGCCAACACACTCAGCTCTGCACATATCTGATTATCAGTGTGCACACACACACAGGCCTTCTAAGAATCCAAGTACACGACAGCATCTAATTCTCTGTTATATCTCTGATAACAGAGGAATATCTGATAATGCAGGATTCTCAGCTATCCTGCTTGTTATTGCTTCAAAGAATTCCAACAGATGTCAGGCAAGTTTTTCTGTCAAAGAAACTCTGCTAACTACGCATTATGTTATCATGTGCTTCCCCGTAGCTTAACAATCAACTTCAATAACTAGAATCCCATAAGACCAGAAGGTATTGGAGCAGAAGTACCCATTTGATCCCTTGAGTCTGCTGCTCCATTCAATCATGGGATGATCCAATTGTTCTCGTCATTCCAACCACCTGGCCAGCTCCCCAAACGCTTTGATGCCCTGCTTTGATAACCAAGAACCTATCTATCTCTGCCTTAAATGCACTGAATGACATAGCCTCCACAGCCGCTCATGGAAAGAAATTCCACAGGTGTACCACCCTCTGACTGAAGTAATTTCTCCGCGTCGCTGTTCTAAATGGACGTCCTTCAATCTTGAAGTCGTGCCATCTTGTCCTGGACTCCCCCACCGTGGGAAATAACCTTGCCATATCTAATCTGTTCAGGACTTCTAGCATTCAGAATATTTCTATGAGAATTTCCACCACCACCACCGCCCCTCCCGCCATTCTCCTGACCTCTAGGGAATACAGCCCAAGAGGTGCCAGTCGTTCCTCATACGGTAACCCTTTCATTCCTTGAATCATTTTCGTGAGCTTTTCAACATCCTGGACAAGCGCACCCAAATCTCTTTGTATCTGCATGTTAAATTTCCTCCCCATCTAAATGATAGCTTGCCCGTTTGTTTCTTCCAACAATGTGCATGGCCATACATTTTCAACATCGGATTTCATTTGTCACTGTTTTGCCATTCCCCTAAACTATCTAAGTCTCTCTCCAAGCTGTCTCTTTCCTCAATACTACCCGCTCCTCCACCTATCTTTGTATCTTCGACAGATTTAGCCACAAATCCATTAAAACCGTTTTCCAAATCATTGACATTCATTGTAAAAAGCAGCGGTCTCCACTGCTAACCGGCATAATAGGCATAATAGCACCCCGTTATTACCATTCTCTTCTCAGCCGATCAGCCAATGCTCCACCCATGATAGTACCTCCCCTGTAATTCCATAGCCTGTTAACCTGCTGAGCAGCTTTATGTGCGGCAATTGTCAAAGGCCTTCTGAAGATCCAGGTACATCTCACCCATTTCATCTCCTTTGTCCACCCTGATTGTAATTTTCTCAAACATTTGCAGTAGGTTAGTCAGGCAGGATTTTCCTTTCAGGAAAACATGTTGGCTTTGGCCTGTCTTGTCCTGTGCCTCCAGGTACTCCGTAATCTCATCCTTAACAATCGTTTCCAGCAGCTTCTGAAACACTGATATCAGGTTAACTGGTCTGTAGTTTCCTTCTTAAATAGCGGGGTAATATTTGCAATTTTCCGGTCATCCGGTACAATGCCAGAATCTATCGATTGTTGAAAGACCACTGTTGATGTCGCCGCCAATCCTCCAGCTACTTCCTTCAGAACCTAACGGTGGATTCCATCGTGTCCAGGAGAGTTATTCACCCTCAGACCATTAAGCTTCCTGCGGAACTACTCTGTCGTAATTCGCACTGCACATACTTAACTCCTCAATGTCTGGTACACTGCAGATGTCTTCCAGTGTAAAAGCTGATGCAAAATACATTCAATTCCCCGGTCATCTCTGCGTCCGTCATTACAATATCTCCAGGGCCACTTTCTATTGTTCCTTTGTCTACCCTGAACCCTCTATTTCCCTTTATATACTTAAAAAACATTTCGCATCTTCTTTGATATTTGTCGCCAGTGTCCTTTCATAATTTATCTTTTCCTTCCTCATGACCTTATTATTTTTGTTCTGCAAGCTTTTAAATGTTTCCCAGTCCTCTGGCTTTCCACTAGAAAGATTCCAGATTTCGATGCCAGGTATGTCCTCTCTTTTGTTTTTACTTCGGCTCTGACCTCACTTGTCAGCCACTATAGTGCCCTTATTCCATTTAAAATAATAAGAATAAATTCTGCTGGATATACCGATAAATGGTTGAAACGTTTTTTTTTTACCGTTATCTGTAATTCAGGCGCAAAAAAACAGCTACACCAACATTTCCATTTAAAGTCTTTTACGATTCGTATGAATTAATTGTTGACATATCATAATTTCCCTTAATATACTGATGAAAAAACAGACTGTCAGGCATTAGTGAATCCTTAGACTTTATTAAACTGTGGGACCTAAAATGAAACAGTGACAGACAGAACAAGATGGGGACTTAGAGACTGTGACGGTCGGGTATATTGCATAATCCAGAAACCCAGTCTTCCCAGCGTGAAAAGATCCCTGCCACCCAAACATAAAAGCACTTGGTGTCGAACATAACAGGATCATCATTTCTTTGCCCGCTCATATTAATCCAATATGTTTACAGCAACTGCATTCCCTGCAATTGTAATGGCATTTGTCACACTTCAACCAGTAAAGACGAACGTCCTTGTTGCACCACAAAATAGTCTCAAAACCTGATCTAATTCAAAAGCTAAAAATGGTCAACAAAGGTTTTGGTGTAGCACCCCAGAATACCCTCAGAGACACGTGGGAATATTTAATGCTCCTTTACATTTATCAATATTTTACTGATTTCGTGCTTTCAGGTCAGTTTATTATACATTCATGTGTATGGAAATCCTACCACTGGCACGTTTTCATGAGTTTGAACATATAATTTCAAATCATCTACAGGTTTATTAATCCTCTTTGTAACGCACATAACTTGTGCAGTAGCCACTAAATCTTCACATTCGTGCCTACTGTTCAAACATTGTTTGATAATTGCATCCAATATACAGCATAATTGAAATGTCTGCCTCTCATCCACAAAGCTCGAACTTCTGAACATATTGATTCATACGTCCCAGTGCCTATCTCAGAGAAAATATAATTAATCATAATATTAAATTAAAAAGGGCTACGAATACTACTTTATGGTTCCCTAAAGTCTGTCTCATGGAAATCTAAATTTAACTTAACCACCCGCACCAACACAGGTCGTCCAAATATAAAACTTTGAACAAATTATGCAATCCCCCCCCCAAACCTCATTTTCATAATTCAATCGAAAGTCCTTCCTTGCAGTAACATCAATGCTTTTTCAAGATCAAAAGATACTGCTATTACAACATTTTTATTTAACTGTGCTTTCCTAATATCATCTTCCAGACCTAAAACTAAATCCAATGTCAGGCTACCTTTCCGAAGCCTGCTCTGATAAAACGATATCTCACATATTTTATCCGAATAAAAATCAAGGAGGAGAAGATGGCGGCGCGACGCGGCCTCTTGGAGAATGGAGATCTGTTCCCTGTTAAGTAGGGATCCGTGCACAATCTCGATTTGATGGAGGCAGACGTGAGAGCGTGGAGGAACATCTGGAGAAACTTCTGAAATTCCCACTTCGCTGCCGCTGCTACTGTGCGGTCCGGAATCTCCGGAGGAGAAGGCCTCCGAGACCTCGGCTTTGCTTGTTTCGGCGGCCGGGACGAGGTCGAAGGCGCTCGTCAGAGGATTGCTCTCGGGAGGCTGTATCGGAGGGGCTGGTCAGAGGATCGAAGATTTCGGACGGTCTCAGAGTCTGCTGTCGTCGGGTGCTTCCGAGGCATTAATTGTCAGTGCCTGGAGGTTTACGGCAGAGAGGGATTCTCCCTTTTGCTGCCTGATGATTGGACTAGTGGAGTATATCGGGACTTTGAGACATTTTAACCGCGTCCATGGTCTTCGTTTATCGAATTACGGTATTGCTTTGCACTGCTGTAACTATTTGCTATAAGGATGTGGTTTTGTCAGTGTGGCTCTTGGTTTCTCCGTTTTCTATTTTGTGACAGCGCTCCGAAGGAACATTGTATCATTTCTTAATGCACGCATGGATGCATTTCTCAATGACAATAAACGAGGACTGAGTGTCCTCATAATCTAAACAATCTAAAAAAAAAAAGCGCTTGATACTCAAGCCTTCCATAAGTTTAGATAAATGAGATTTCAACGAGACAGGCCTTGAACAAGAAGGTCAGGCGTGGACCTCACAGGATTTAGAACTGGACCAGCTTCTGCCATTTTCCACGAGGAAGAAAGATTTTCTAACCTACAAATAAGATTTCAAAGTTTTATCAAGAGAGATATCAGCCAGATGTTTAATCATACTCGGTCCTTTCATGGAGACGTCTGACGTGCATTAATAACAATCCAACCACAAACGATAGAGAAACTGCAGATGCGGAAATCCAAGCAACGCAGACAAAATGCTGGAAGAACACAGCAGACTAGGCGGTTATTCTCCAGTCCTGCTGAAGTGCCCCGACTCAAAGCGTCAACTGTACGCTTATCGAATGATTCTGTCTGGCTTCCTGAGATCCTCCAGCATTTTGTGTGTGTTGCCTGCAATTATAATAGCCTCCGTAAATTCACAGAAAGAAAACTCTGTATCAGTGATACTACAGTTGACTTCCAACACCTCAGGGTATTCACTGGGAACCTTACCCCTACATTGTTTAACCTCATCACTTAGATTGTCTTGATTATGCAATGCTGCAAATGACCCACCCAGTAACCCACCGATCCCTATTTCAGTGGCATATTATGAAGCCTACAAAACCTAACCCCTCATGTTATTAATTATTCTGAAAACCACCAGGTTTAATATCCTTTCCAAAATTAACACAAAATGACCTATAGTAAACATGTTTCAAAAACTTCACCACTTTCCTTATTACGACCTGTGCTTTTTTGCTTAACAATAGCACACGGAGATGGCGACTTATTAACTTTCCTAAACGCATAACTTTTCATCACAAAAGTCCACAACATCTCCAACATTCAGCCCAGTCTGTCTCAACCAAATGGTTCCTTTGAAGTACATATTTACAGTTGAAGCACATTTAATTGATAAGACACCTCGGACGGTTCATTCACTTTGTTGTTACACACTAACTCCCACAAATGCTCTAAATATCATTAATTTAATCTCAATCTGTCATCGCAGTGATTGCACCCCTCTGACGTAATTGTTTTGTAAATAATTTAAACACCTTTCTTTTTCAAATCTGTTGAAATCTGTCCCTGTGGAATTACTAAATGGCTTTATAAAACCCAGGCATGTGCTGCTTTATCATTTAATTCCAAGAGATCGCCTGTCGCACAAAGAGACAAATCACTGGCCAGACAAAATGTCTGCAATCTTCGATAGGTATATCAGTGTGGAGAAAATATTGTACATGTTCATTGCCGTCATTGGAGTTCCTGGTGAGTGAGCAGAGCATTTCATATTCGGTATTTCTATGTGTTAACCGCTGTGAACCTGCTTAAGATAATGTTACAAGCTTACAATCTGATCATCATTGCGCAAATATCCAGAGAGATATCGATCCTGTCAATGTCACATTCTGAATTTTTATACTTAATAACAAGTGGAACTAGGTCTGAGTTTCCCCTCTAACTCACGGAATCTAATTGAATGCTGTACCTGCCTTGAATGACACCTTGTCCAGAGATGTCCCAGTCCTGGGGCCAGGGATCTCTCCGGGAAGTTGTGACTGGAAGATGTTTGCATTCTGAAGTACACTTTTCCTAAGTTATTGATCAGAGGGAAACCATAGTCCTGCGCTTCACGTCTCCCTGTGGAGTCTGTCAGTGTCGGATCCTACAGTCCGTTGGTAAATTATTGGGTCTGATCGCCTGAACCGGTGTTCACGGATCTGCTACCCTGGGTTATCGAATTGAACTGCGCTACAGAATTAATCCATTAACGGAGCAACTCAGCCACAGGTCACTAAGTGTTTCCTTATTTCCATCTGAAACCCGTCATAAATCGAGGCAGCACTTCGTCCAGCGTTTCGTTTCTCGACCCGAAACGAAAGATTATTCAATTCCATGGATGCTGCCTGACTTGCTGAGTTCCTCTAGTATTGTGTGTATTGCTCCTCTCTGTATACCTTCTCGGCCTCATCAGATGATGATTTTCCAGAGTCCTGGTCAGTCACAGTTAATTCAATGAAGCCGGTCCCATCAGCGTCTGGGATGGGGATCAGCACAGATCGTTGTTGTTCATGCAGATCGCTTTTATCACCAACGATTCCCCACACATCGTTTTCTCTCCACACTGAAGAAGACAGGTCAGAGACAGTGTGACCCATTTCTGGTGTAAGATTAGCATCCATTTTTAGGCTCTAGCACTCCCGAGTTTTAGCGAAAGCCCGATCCTGTGTTAATTCCAGGAGAATGTTTTTAGTAACGCGCAGTGTCTGTTTTCTCTCTCCAGTGAATTTACTGGCGATTGTGATTCTGTCCCGGGGAAAGTGCGGCCTCTCTACCTGCACCACTCGCTACCTGGTGGCCATGGCAGCGGCCGATCTACTGGCCATTGTCACGAACGTCATTTTGTTTCGAATCAAATGGCACTTCTTCCCATGGAGTTTTCTGGGCATCACCCCTGTGTGCAGTGTTATCGATGTACTGATGTTCACAGCCACAGACTGTTCTGTCTGGTTCACCGTCACTTTCACCTTTGACCGGTTTGTCGCCATTTGCTGCCAGAAACTGAAAACAAAATATTGCACCGGGAAAACTGCGGCTGTGGTTCTAACAACAACCGGCGCACTGTCCTGTCTGAGAAACATTCCCTGATACTTTGTACGGGAACCTAGTGTGTTCATCGACAACGTACCGTGGCTCTGTATTACCAAGGACAATTATTTCACTGACCCCTGGTGGGTAGGATATGACTGGCTCGATACGGTTTTAACTCCGTTCCTCCCTTTCGCTGGGATCCTCCTGCTGAACGCTCTGACAGTCAGACACATTTTAGTGGCCAGTCGGGTCCGTAAGGGGCTGAAGGGTCAGAGCAAGGGGGAGAACCGCAGTGAACCGGAGATGGAGAGCAGGAGGAGGTCTGTGGTTTTACTCTTCACCCTCTCCGGCAGCTTCATCCTCCTTTGGTTGGCAATGGTTGTAAATTTCATATATTATCAGGTCTCAGGAAAAGGATTCGATTTCAATGATTCTCAATGGATCTTTCACTACGTCGGGTTTTTCCTGATGGATTTCAGCTGCTGCACGAACACATTTATTTACGCGGTGACTCAGTCGAAATTCAGGGAGCAGGTGATCAGCGCGGTGAAATATCCCGTCACTTCGATGCTTCAGTTCATTAACGGTGTCGCATCCTGACTCGTCGCAGAGGCGGCGGCAGAGTCTCCAGTCCGGGCTCCAGCTCCTCCGATTCACCGCCTGATCTCCCAGGTGTTATTCCCGGGCGGATTGTCCCATCGAACGGCAGCCCGGGACGTTAAGATAGTGTGTGTGTGGGGGGGAGGGGCAAAGCTCCGTCCAAGAGAGTCAGAGCCTCATTCTTCCCGTCAGATGCCTGACAAAGAACTACTCCGGAATGCCGTCCGCACATTCGTCTGCGGATATGTCCATCTGTTCTCATTCCGCTCACCAACTTCACTGTCAGTCATTCCCCCAAGACGGCGCGGGTCGAGTCAGATGCTCATTTACTAACCCAATGTGAATCACACCAGTCTCCGCCATCCCGTTTAATAATTGCCAAAATTAAGACACTCCATCTTAAAGGCGGATTCCGGTTATCAACTGGACTGGACTGTGATGTAGAGAATTGGGAAATGAAATCCTTACTGCTTGTCTTCTAATGAAAGCTAAATGACCCACAACAAATCCTATCGATAATACGTAATGAAATGACAATACTGCAAATTAAATTGAAGTCACCCCCATGACTTATGAAATCGGTTAAATTATATCAATCAAGCCTTCCAAAATTACAATGAAGCGTGCATGATTTCAATCCTGATATGCTTCACCCTGGAATAGCTTCTGTTTAGCCGTTTCATAATGAAAAAACCTACACGATCCTGAAGCATATTTTGCAACATGACAAAAGGAACAATTAAGCATAGTAAGTCATGGCGATATAATACTTTCCCTTCTTGTTTCTCCCATAAACCCAGCACTTTCATGTTCCCATTCTAGTTCATGTCAATATAATTCCGTCCGTTCTTTGTTTTACGCCTTTCTCCCCATACACGCAACACGTTTATGTATTCTGTAAAGGCGTACCCATTTTTCCATTAGTCTTTCCATGATCTCCTAATTCGCTCTCTTTCTTTTTCAATATTTTTATTATTATTAATAATATGAATACAATACAATTGATATATTAATAAAGGGATTACAAACATACAAATTTCCATTGCACATGAAAGAATACATAAGCAATGATTACAGTATAACTGAGTATTCCAAAAACATGTGCCATACAGTATATGTATGAACAAGGTAAATCTAGGTATTTCATAATATATAATATAAAAAAACAGAAAAAAGAAAAAAAGTTATGCAAAAATAACTAAACTACTAATCTAATAGCTAATAAAGAAGGAAAAAAACAAAAAAAAAGAAAGAAAAAACAGAAAAAGAAAGAAAAAAAGGGCTGTTTATAATATCACACAGGAGTACATAATCATCAGTGTCATCTACTCCGATCCTCTCAACATAAATACGATTAAATCTGTAAAATCAAATAAGCTTGGAACAGGGTCATATTACATCATATGAAAATATTGAATAAATGGTCTCCATATCTTTTCAAATTTAATAGGTATCAAATACACAACATAATTTTTTCTAAATTTAAATATAACATGGTTTGAGAAAACAAATGAAATACAGCGGGAGGATTAATTTCCTTCCAATTCAGCAAAATAGATCTTCGAGCCATCAGAGTGAGAAATGTAATCAATCGACAGGCAGACGAAGCAAAATGCAGTAAGTCCATCATTGGTAAACCAAAAATTGCGGTAATAGGATGGGGTTGTAAATCGATGTTCAATACCGCAGAGATAATATCAAAAATATATTTCCAATATGTTGTCAAAAGCGGACATGATCAAAACATATGAGTTAGAGATGCTGTATCAAATGACATCTATCACAAATCGGATTTATATAAGAATAAAAATGAGCTAATTGATCCTTGGACATATGGGCCCTATGTACGACCTTAAATTGTATTAATGAACGTTTGGCACATTTCGATGATGTATTAACTAATTGATGAATTCTATCCCAATTCTCAATAGGAATAATAATATTAAGCTCTCTTTCCCAATCATGTTTTGTCTTATAAAGGGGCTCTGAACGTATCTTCATAATTATATTATAAAGTTTTGATATAAGCCCTTTTTGAAAAGGGTTTAATTCAAACAAACTCTCCAAAATATCTAAAGACGAAGAATTTGGAAACGGAGGAAGTACAGTACTTAAAAAATGCCTAATCTGTAAATATCTAAAAAATGAAAACTAGGCAAATTATATTTATTAGATGATAATTGCTCAAAAGACATAAATCACTTGTCCAAAAATAAATCAGAAAATCGTAGTAATCCCTTAGTTTTCCAAGCCGAATAAGCTTGATCTATAATTCAAGGGTGGAAAAAGCAATTAGATACAATATGAATATTTAAAACGAATTGAGTCAACCCGAAAAATCTCCGAAATTGAAACCATATATGCAATGTATGTTTAACTATCGGGTTGTCAATTCGTTTCGGCAATTTAGAAAGAGCAAAAGGGAGAGAAGTCCCTGGAATAGAAACCAGAGCATAACCTGGTACCGATTTAATTTACAAACTCACCCAATGAGGGCTAAAAGATCCATCCCAGTCTTTCAACCAACATAACCAATATCTAATATTAACTGCCCAATAATAAAATCTGAAATTAGGTAATGCTAACTCACCTTCCTTCTTTGTCTTCTGTCAGTATATTTTACCTAACCTGGGATTTTTATTCTGCCATATATATGAGGAAATTTTTGAATGAACATCAGTAAAAAAAGATATCGGAATAAAAATTGGTACCGCGTGAAAAATATATAAAAACTTAGGTAAAATAACCACCTTAATAGCATTAATCCTACCTATCAGAGATAAAGATAATGGTGACCACTTAGTAAACAAGCAGTTAATCTGATCAATTAACGGTAGAAAATTAAACCTAAATAATTCTTTATGGTTTTTTGTGATTTTAATCCCTAAGTAAATAAGAGTCATTAATTAAGTTAAAAGGTAAATATCCATAAATTGGGGCCTGTCTATTCAAACGAAACAATTCGCTCTTATTAAGATTTAACTTATAACCAGCAAACTCACTAAATTGAGCCAACAATGATAGAACTATTGGAATAGAATTCTCAGGGTTAGAAATGGATAATAACAAATCATCTGCATACAAAGATAACTTATGAACATCTGTGCCACGATTAATATCCGAAATATTCTGTGATTCTCTGATGGCAATTGCCAAAGATTCAAGCAATGTTAAATAATAATGGGCTCAGGGGACAGCCTTGTCTAATGCCCCGAAATAAACGAAAAAAGTGAGATCTTTAATTATTAGTAAACACCGAGGCTACTGGAGTGTGATAAATCAGTTTAATCCAGGAAATGAAGGTCGGACTAAAATTAAACTTTTACAACACATTAAATAAGTAAGGCCATTCAACTCTATCAATTGCTTTCTCCGCATCTAATGAAATAACACATTCTGAAGTGCTATGTGAAGGAGTATAAACAATATTCAGTAATCTCCTAACATTGAAAAAAGAATAGCGATTTTTAATAAAACCGGTTTGATCTTCCGAAATAATTTGGGGTAATACCTTCTCCAATCTGGATGCCAGTAACTCGGAAAAGATCTTGGAGTCTACATTCAATAAAGATATTGGTCTATAGGATGCACAGTCAGTAGGGTCTTTATCTTTCTTCAGTAGTAAAGAAATGGAAGCACTATAAAAAGACTGTGGCAAATTCCCCAATCTAATTGCTTCTTCAAAAAACCCTGCATAACCAAGGAGAAAGAGTAGCGGAAAAACATTTAAACAATTCTACTGTATACCCATCTGGACCTGGTGCTTTCCCAGAATTCATTGAGGAAATAACCCCTTTGATTTCTGCATCCGTAATAGGAGTATCTAATATTGAAAGATCATCTAATGATAATTTTGAAAATTCAATTTCCCAAGAAAATCACAGATTACGATCCTGAGGGAATTCAGATTGATACAGGGAGGTATAAAAGTCTTGACATGATTTGTTTATCTCATCATGGTTAACTGTGAAATCCCCATTCCGCTGACGAATCTTAGTGATTTGACGTTTAACCAAAGCACTCTTTAACTGAATAGCTATCAGTTTACCTGATTTATCAATATGTATGTAAAAATCAAATCTGGTTTTCATTAATTGATTTTCAATCGGAGGTGTAAGTAATAAACTATGTTCCGTTTGAAGTTCAACCCTTTGTTTGTAAACCTCCTTACTTGGAGTGATCGAATATTTCTTGTCAATCTCTTTAATTTTATCAACCAATAAAAGAGTTTCCTTCTTAATGCGTTTTCTCAGGCCAACAGAGTAAGACATAATTGTCCACGTATATACGCTTTAAAAGTGTCCCAAAGTGTTCCGCAAGAAATATCATCTGTGGAATTAGTTGAAAAGAAGAAATCGATCTGTTCCTTCATAAATTTAATAAAATCCGGATCTTGCAGTAAGGTAGAGTCAAATCGCCATTGGCTAACATTAGAAGCTGTATCCGTAAATTTAATAGGATGTTTTAATGGAGCATGGTCAGAGATAGCTATAATATCATAATTACAACCAATTAACGATGGAATAAAACAAGAGTCAATAAAAAAAATAATCAATTCTCAAATAAGAATGATAACCATGTGAGAAAAAAGAAAACTCTTTATCGTTAGGATGCCGAAATCTCCAAATATCTAAAACTCCATTATCAGTCAAAAAGGATTTAACACAAGTGGCCGACTTATTGGGTAAAGTCTGAACAGATATAGATTTGTCCATCAAAGGATTTAAACAACAATTAAAGTCACCACCCATTGTTAACTTATATTCATTTAGGTTAGGTAAAGAAGTAAATAAGGACTTAAAAGAATCAGGACAATCCACATTTGGAGCATAAACATTAACCATAGCAACATTTGTATTACAAAGTAAACCCGTAATTAACAAAAATCTACCATTCGGATCCGAAAAAAATATTGTGTTGAACAAATGCAATAGAGGGGTCAATAAAAATTGAAACTCCCTTTACTTTGGCATTCGAATTCGAATGATACTTCTGACCCTGCCAAGACCTAAAAAAGCGATATTTGTCCTCATTCCTCACTTGAATTTCTTGTACAAAAATGATATGAGCATTAAGTCTTTGGAATACTTTGAAAATCTTCTTTCGTTTAATCGGATGGTTAAAACCATTAGTATTCCAAAACACAAAATTAATGGTCTGAGCCATAATTCTAAAATCAACCCTTTGGCATAAAAAGGGTTAACCAAATTATAAACTCAAGCACCCGGAAGAGAAACAAAAATAAAGAGCGGACCCGGAAGTGACGACATGGTAGACATATTTGAAGTTCAAAAACAGCCCAAATGAAAAAAAGAACTAAAACAAACCGGTAAAAGAAAAATAAAATTAGAAAACCCCCACCCCCACAAGAAAAAGAAAATAAGCCAAAATATGGCTAGAAAAAGGAAAAAATGAGACTAATTCTACCCCCATATCAGCGGAAGACCACTCCGTATATAAAGGATATATATAAAAAAACAACCCGACTTCAAAAATTATAATCACTATACTAAAACCACACTTCTTAATATACTTAGTTGTAAAAAAAACAAAAAGAATATAATCACTAAAAGCTTATAAATCGGGTTATAACCCAAACAAATCAAGAAATATTTAAACTATGATAAGTGATGCATTGTAGGAAGAAGACGAGAGAAAAAAAATATCGCCATCTTAAACAAAACCAAGAATATTTTTCCAAAAAACCACCATCTTAATAAAAAAATAATTCACCTTCGAAAGGTTAAAAATACTCCTTCGAAGGAACAAAAATAATAGTCAAGAATATAGTACAATGGTTAAAGTGTATAAAACAGAGCGATTAATATGACGAAAACACACTTTAACTTAAATATAAAGTACTGGATAAACCTACACCAATAACCAGAGACTAAATCTGGTTTGAGGAATCGAAAACCGTCTTACACAATCGGAATCACTCATTTATTAGAGATGAGAGTCTGTAACAGTAGGGAAGTTCTCCTCCAGATAACTTCTCGCTTCAGATGTAGAAAGGAAAATCTGGCGTGGAGCATTCGGCGGAGAGATTCTAAGCTTCGCTTGGTATAAGAGCGCAGGTATTAGATTTTTCTCATAACATTCAGACATCAGAGGTTTAAAAAGAAGTCTTTTCTTCATAACCTCAGGACTAAAATCTTCAACCAAACGGAAATAGTAATCTGGAAATTTAACCATTCCTTCCCGCCGAGCCACACGAATAAGTTGTTCTTTGTCGTGTACATAATGAAACCGGCCAATTACAACCGAAGGTTTAGCTGGAGCACTCGATGATCGACGCCAAATTCTATGTGCGCGATCAAGTAACGGAGGGTTATCTGGGAAAACCGACGGAAACGCATCTTTTAAAACTTGAGCAAAACATTTCGAAGGGTCGTCTTTTTCTATGCCGTCTGGGAGACCACGTATACGTAGGTTCTGTCCTCTGGAACGATTCTCAAAGTCGACACTCTTGGCTTTAAGTGTTTCCAGCAGTTTAGTGGTCGAAATTAAATCCCGTTGCAGTTTTTCAATAGTCAAATCTCGTTTCCGAGCGTCTTCTTGCAGAGATGCGATAAGAACTTGCTGCTGGTTAATTACTGAATCCGTCTTAACCATAATCTTGAAAAGCCTTTATATCTTGTTTAAAAAATTGTGGTAGTTCATCAAATTTTTTATCCAAAACCTCCATAAACAATTCATAAGTTAATTGAGTGTGTTGCGTGTTGCGGATGAGCTTGCTTCTTTCCATTACCGTTCGGGTTCCGCCCAGGTTCCCGTCCTTTAGATCTAAGAGACATTTCTGTTTGCATACCCTCAAAAATTCACATTAAACTCTTAACAATAAGTTCAAAAACATAGCAAAAAACTTTTGATGTAGGTAAAAATAAGTTGGATAAGGGTGATCAAAGGTTAAAAAAAATAAAAAAAAACAGTACTCATTCCATGAGCGTCTCCCGCTGACCGAGCGATTTCTATAGAGAGCGGAGAGTTGCGGTGTATGGGATGGGCTGTGGGACGGATAGATGGTGGAATCCAGTTGGAGATGGCGGAAGATACAGAAAATAGATTGAGTATCAAATTCGGGTTAGTTTTACCTTGTAGATTTTAACAGCTTCTTTAATCGGCCTGAAGCGGTGCTCTCTGTGTTCCTCCGCCACCGCACAGATCACAGAGATCAGTGTCTTGTCCGTTTCACAAAACAGGTTCAGTTCTTCCTCATGTTCTTCGCAGTGACATTTACTTTCCTTCCCTTTCGGATTCAGGTTTAGATTTCGAACTTTTTGTGTCAGATTTGCTAAGGCCCGATTCACCCTGAGCGTGCGGTCAGCAATCACCTCTCGACATTCCGGGCAGGAGTTTCTCTCCACCTTTTCCCAACACCGTGTGATACAGGAGCGACAGAAGTTGTGTCAGCACTCCAGTATAACCGGTTCTATGAAGAAATCCAGGCAGACGGGACGAATTGCCTCCTCTGTCCAACTCCCGTCCGGTCCTTTCGAAGCCATGTTAACTCCCGTCACTTCCTGATTCAGAATGCTTTCACTTTCGGGGAGCTGCTGATCCTTTGCAGTACCGCGATTGTCCACTACGCGCGATGCAGACGCAGGGAATTAAAATTATGTTGTCTCTGGGAAGTTATTGTGGTATCTATATCAGGGACGGATTAAAAACAGATTAAGCAGGTCGGAAACTCGGCCGTGGACTTCCCAAGCACGGCTGTAAAAGGAGCAGGAGTTTATGAGTTTAGAGTTTAAACATGAGTTTAGCAACTCCCTCCCGTAAAAACCCAGCGTGACAGAAACATCAGCTGAATCTCCAAAAGCCTCATACCTGTGATCGGAAGGACCTTCCCCTGGAAGACGATTGAAGTCCTATGGGGGAAGCAGAGGCCACAGGGCTGATCAACCCTCCGAGAGCTGCAGGTGGCTACCTGTGTCCCAATAGGCGTGATAGTCTAAAGAAGAAGCAGAACAGAAATGAAACCGGAGAGAAGAGCCTGAGGCGGGACTGAAAGGGACAAGTTCTGAAAAGAGAAGCACAAGAGACTGCAGATGCTGGAATCTCGAGTAGGAATCATCATGCCAGTGTAAGTCAGCGGGTCAGGCAACATCTGAGGAGAGAAATGTACAATCGACTTTCCTTCATCTGCACTGTCTCAACCCGAAATGTCGATTCTCCATTTCCCTTCACAGATGCTACCTGACTCGCTGAATTCCTCCAGCAGCTGGTTTTCATTTTTAATTTTTCCAGAGGCCTGAAGAGAGTCTGGCCTCGTTGTAAAACGGTAGTAAAGTAAGGATTTGTAGTCACTGTTAAAATAGTTCATGCCATGAAAGTGGGAGTGTGGAGAGAATTTTGTGCTGTGAGGAGGTCGATACAGTGGGGATGACCGACATGTGACTGCCGGAAAAACACGGGAATGTACATTCTACGTCACAGGGTGGAAAATATTATTATTTTGGGTGAAGTCTTGAGTTCAACAGACCTTCGTGCCGAAACTTCCTGACTTAACCCTTGTCCGTCCCGGCTCCAATGGAAGGCCCGGTTCCATCAGTCTGGACAAAGCCCAAAAGTTGCTACTTTTATCAAAATAAACTTTATTCACCATGAAATACATGACGGGTGGATCCCTCCCAACCATTGACCACATCTACATGAAACGCTGTCGTAACAAAGTAGCATCCACCATCAGAGATGCTCACAATCCAGGCCAGACTCTCTTCTCGCTGCTGAAATTGCCGTAGTTACTTAAAATGACTTGGAGACACAGACAATTCTTCAAGAAAAACAAACCTTTATTTGCAAACAAAGGCTGAGGCAATCAATGAACTTGTCACCGAAAGCCCACCGAGCTCCGGTGTACAGCATTCTTTATACTAGTTACATCAGTAACTACTCAGTTACTCAGTTACATTTCTCAGTTACATTTCGGTTTTATTAGCATACCCAATCAATTTTTAGTTGCATATCATCTATATATGAATTAATTAACCGCTCTTGCCTAGCCCGCGGTACGTCACCATTGTTTTTCACCCGTTCGCATTGGGGCCTTATTCGTGGCCAAGATTATGTTTTCCAGACAACCCCCCTCACATTACATTCCTGCTCGCAGCATCCTGTCCGCCACCTTTATCTCGTACTAAACAAAGGTTGAGTGTAATACATGGGATACATCGCAGCTAATAGTGTTGCAAAACAAGCAGGCGTACTGTAAGTGCTATAATATGCAGCTAAGAGAGTACAAAGTATCTAGTGAAAACAACACATAACAAAATGAGCCTTGTAAAATAATACATATTAATATTCGGTACCTAGAAGTGATTACATAGTATAGTAAATAGCTAATACATAGTGATTTTAGTTCAGGTATATATAATGATTATGTTTCAGGTATATTTCTCAATATAATCCCCCCTTTGAGACCCACAGAGTCTCACACAGAAAGAGAACTCCCAGAGGCCGTGCACCAAAGCCAAAATAAATTCCAGCATTTTAATCCCAAATTTAGGTCAACTACAATTTCCATACTCAAAATGATCTCTCTCTGTTATCCTAGGCTGTTGAGCCAAAAACCTGCCCCTCCGTAGCTGAGACAGGAATAAAGACTCGCACACCCTTACAGACTAGTGTCCACATTATTAACCCCTTCCAGTCCGCTTGGTGCATCGTGCAGACTGTAACAGTATATCATCGGCCTTTTTCCCTGTCTAGGGTCAGATTCAACAATTACCAGGAGCATCGGCAATTGTTTTGCTGTCGCACGCATTATGAAAGTCTTGAGACATGGAAGAAAACAGCACAGAATAAATGCACAACTTATCAGCAGAATGCCTGCGGTCATTGCCAATTTAGTCAGCCACGCACCCCATTCGCCTAGTTTGCTTTCGAACCAGTCAAACCACTGATGCCCAAATCCCGCATTCTGCTTGACCTCCTTCCACAGATCCTTTAACTTATTCATTGCTCTGGTGAAAGACCCTTCTGTGCTAGAATTGTTCGGTACGAAAGTGCAGCATTGATCTCCAAACATCACACACACACACACACACACCCTTTTTCTGCCAAAAGACAATCCAGTACCTGTCTGGTTTGCGACCTTCCCTTTGGACAGTCTCCGGCTCTTTCTGTTTTTCCTGTGTATAAATAGACTGATGTATCATAGTTAATTGTCGCACGTATTGTCTTAGTTCAAGTTCCAATTGCTCTAAACTGGGTCCCTTATATGGTCCTCTCCACTGGGGCACTGGCATGTGCCTTCCAGTCAGCATTTCATGTGGTGGCTAGCATGTTACCCCATTAGTCTGCATAGGTAACTCATTAATGTTAACGGTAATGCATCAACCCAATTCAGTCTAGTCCCTGCACAAATTTTGTTCAGCTTGGCCTTCAGAGTGCCATTGATTCGTTCCACCATGCCCTGTGACTGTGGGTGGTACACACATCCAAACCTTTGTTTTATTCTCAGTACTTGTAATACCAATTTGACCACCCTTTGGATGAAGTCAGATCCGCTGTCCGAACTAATCTCCGTAGGTATTCCAAATCTTGGGATCACTTCATTTGTCAGGAACTTTACCACTGTTCCTGCCCCTTGATCCTTCGAGGGTATTGCCTCTGCGCATCTGCTGAACCTGTCAATTACCACCAAAATGTATCTTTTCCCTCTTACCGTTTTTATCATATCTACGTAGTCGATCTCAGAATGTCGAAATGGTCCTTCAGGCACGGGTATGTGACCTATTGGGGTTGCAATCCCCCTTCGAATATTATTCCGTGCACAAATCTCACATTGTGCTAAAATATAGTCGACCGAAGCCTGTAGGTAAGGCGACCAGAAACCATCCTTTTTTATTTTCCTTATTACTTCCCACCTTGCACAATGGTCCACTCCATGTGCTTCTGAAATCAGAATCGTCAGTAGAGGTGTGGGCGCTACCAACAAACCGTCCTCCGTGCTCCACAAGCCTTTCGGGTTCTGCTTGGCCCCCCATCGCCTCCACATTGTCAGTTCTGCCAACGATGCCCTACCTTGCATTTCAACCAGGTCCTCTATCATGGGTTCCGGCTCTAGGCGTACCTAGGGTGCAACAATAACTGATGTACACCCAGACGCTTTCCTGGATGCTTCGTCTGCAGCTTGATTTCCCTTTGTTATCATACCATTCCCTTTCTTGTGTGCCTGGTATTTCACTATAGCCAGTGCTTGGGATTTCAGAAGTGATTTTATTAAGTCTGAAATTTGCTGACAATGTTGAACGGGATCTCCGCTACTTCTCCTGAAACCTTTCTGTTTCCACACTGCCCCAAACAGATGACACACCCCATGGGCATATGCCGAATCAGTGTAAATGTCTACTTGATCACCTTCCATCATCTCACATGCTGCTGTTAAAGCCTTGAGTTCTGCTAATTGGGCGAAACACGGTTGTGGACAAGCTTTCACTCTGATGGTCTTAAAGCTGGACTGGTCCTGCTGTACTACTGGGAATCCTGGATGATTTCCATCATAATCCCTATAGCAAGAACCATCTACAAACAAAACCTTTTTATCCGAATCCTCTAGTGGCTCTAACCGTAAATCTGCTCTCAGCTTGGCAAAAGTCATCGTTTTCCCTACACAATCATGGTGTTCTCCTTCGCAGCTCAAAGGGACATAATCAGCTACGTTACTGGTGGTACATATTTGTATGGCTACATCTGCAACAGCATCTGATACGCTGCTTTCCTGGCTGGTGTTAACACAAACTTCCTTCTATCCAGCAATTCTGCTACCTTGTGGTGTGTACAGTATCATAGTTACAGGTGATGCCTTCTCATACGCATAGTACAGAGCTGCCAATCCCTGATAACAAGGTGGATAGCCCTGGGCCACCTCGTCCAGTTTTGCACTGTAGTACGCTATTGGCTGCTTCGTCTTCCCTGTACCTGTCACTTGTGTCAGCCCTGCTGCGACACAGCCTTCCCGTCGATTAGATACATACAAATGGAAAACCTTTTTCATAGTCTGGCAATGCTAATGCTGGAGCTGACTGCAATTCCTGTTTAATAGTATTGAAAGCTATCTACGCCTTCTCATTCCACTGCAGGCTAATTCTCAAATTGGTCTGGCCTGCTTCCTTCATTATCTTCCTCAGTGGTGCTACAAGCAGCATATTCTCCAATCCAGTCTGAGCTATATCCTGTCATTCCCAAAAACGTCATCATCTGCCCTACTGTTTGGGTTTTGGAGTCTTCGTTATCGCCTCAATTTGACTCGGCGCTACAGCCTTCACGCCTTTAGGTACAATCCTTCCTAAATATTCCACCTGCTGCTTACAAAATTGCAGCTTTTTCTTAGATACTTTATGTCCTCCATACGCCAGTTTCTCTAAAAGTATCACAGTATCCCGTTCACACTGCTCTTCACTTTCAGAGCAAATCAACAAATCATCCACATACTGTATCAATGTACCTTCCAGCGAAATGCCATCGAAATCTTCCTTCAATACTTTATTAAAAACATGTGGTGAATGCTTAAATCCTTGTGGCATTCTAGTGTAGGTGTACTGCTTGCCTCTGTTTGTAAATGCAAACAAATACTGACACTGTTCGGCTAGAGGAATGCTGAAGAAAGCCGAACACAAATCAATCACTGAGAGGTAGCTCGCTTCTGGCAGGATATTAGTCAGCTGTGTGTGTGGATTCGGGACCACTGCTGCCACATCCTGCACTACCTCATTCACTGCTCGTAAGACATGCACCAGTCTCCATTTAGACCTGTCCGCTTTTGGGACAGGCATTGCAGGGGCTGTTTACTCTCCTCAGCACTCCTGCCGCTAACAGTCCCTCTTTTGGCGGCGCTATACCTTCCTCTGCTTCCGGTCTTAAGGGATATTGTCGTCTCCTAGGTGGAACTGTTCCTTTCTTCAACTTGACCTCCACCGGACTGGCTGTTTCTATTTTCCCCACGTCGGTGTCATGTTGCGACCACAGAATAGACGGCAACTTCTCCAATATTTTATCTTTCTGCTGACCCTCTGACTTCCCCAACAACGGTATGTGTGGCTGAGGAGTTACTTCAACCTCCTTCATAGATCCTGTCACATCTATGTTTACCCCTATTTTAATGTAGTTGTTGTCTCCGGATATCAATACCTCAGGCATAACCGTCCTGGATGCCGTTGGTGAGAACGACCGACCGGTGTGAGCCACGGTGGCAGGGCCGCGGGCACTGAGTCTGACCCTGTGGTGCAGAAGGATGGGACGGAGAAGAGGAGAGCTGTCGTCATTGGAGACGCTATAGTCAGGGGAGCAGACAGTAGATTTTGTGGACGTGAGAAGGAAACCCGCATGGTTTGTTGCCTCCCGGGTGCCAGGGCCCGGGATGTCTCTAACCGGGTGCATGAAATCCTAGTACGAGAGGGAAAGCAACCAGAAGTCGTGATACACGTAGGTACTAAGGACATAGGCAGGAAGAGGGATGAGGTCCTAAAGTGTGAGTTTCGGGAACTGGGCAGAAGGCTGAAGAACATGACCTCAAGGGTGGCGTTCTCAGGATTGCTGCCAGTGCTACGTGATAGTGATGGTAAGAATTGGAGGAGATGGCAGCTGAATGCGTGGCTGAGGAGTTGGTGAAGGGACAGGGTTTTAGATTTTTGGATCATTGGGAAATCTTCTGGGGAAGGTGGGACTTGTACAGATTGGATGGGTTGCACCTGAACTCGAGAGGGAGCAATATCCTTGCAGGTAGGTTTGCTAGCATGGCTCGGGAGGGTTTAAACTGATTTGCAAGGGGGATGGGACCCGGAGAGAAACAGCAGTGAAAACAGTGCATGGAGTAAAGCCAGATCTAACATATAAAGAGGCTTTGAGGAAAGAGAAGCAGAATAAAGGGCGTAAAGGTAGTAAGGTAGTGCCACAGTTTGTTGACAGGCTGACTGGGGGGGGGGGATGCCATACTAGATCTAGTCTTAGGTAACGAACCGGGTCAGGTCACAGATCTGTCAGTTGGGGGGCATCTGGGGGACAGTGATCTCCGCCCCCTGGCCTTTAGTATTATCATGGAAAAGGATAGAATCAGAGAGGTCAGGAAATTTTGAATTGGGGAAGGTCAAGTTATGAGGCTATGAGGTTAGAACGTGCCGGTGTGAATTGGGAAGATGTTTTTGCAGGGAAACGCACTATGGAAATGTGGTCGATGTTTAAGGATCTCTTGCAGGATGTTAGGGATAAATTTGTCCAGGTGAGGAAGATAAAGAATGGTAGGGTGAAGGAACCATGGGTGACAAGTGAAGTGGAAAATCTAGTCAGGTGGAAGAAGGCAGCATACATGAGATTTATGAAGCAAGGATCATATGGGTCTATTGAGGAATATAGGGTAGCAAGAAAGGAGCTTAAGAAAGTGCTGACAAAAGCAAGAAGGGGGCATGAGAAGGCCTTGGCGAGTAGGGTAAAGGACAACCCCAAGTCATTCTTCAATTATTTGAAGAACAAAAGGATGGCAGGAATGAATGTAGGACCGATTAGAGATAAAAGTGGGAAGATGTACCTAGAGGCTGAGGAAGTGAGCGAGGTCCTCAATGAATACTTCTCTTCTGTATTCACCACTGAGAGGGAACTTGATGACAGTGAGGACAATATGAAAGAGTTTGATGTTCTGGAGCATGTTGATATTAAGGGAGAGGAGGTATTGGAGTTGTTAAAATGTATTAGAATAGATAAGTCCCCAGAGCCTGACAGAATGTTGGTCAGGCTGCTCCATGAGGCGTGGGAAGAGATTGCTGAGCCTTTGGCTAGGATCTTTATGTCCTCTTTGTCCACGGGAATGGTACTGGAGGATTTGAGGAAGGCGAATGTTGTCGGCTTGTTTAAAAAAGGTAGTAGAGATAGTCCAGGTAATTATCGCCCAGTGAACCTTACGTCTGTGGTGGGAAAGCTTTTAGAAAAGATTCTTAGAGATAAGATATATGGGCATTTAGAGAATCATGATCTGATCAGGGACAGTCAGCATGGCATTTTGAAGGGCAGATCGTGCCTAACAAGCCTGAGAGTGTTCTTTGAGGAGGTAACCCGGCATATAGATGAGGGTAGTACAGGGGATGTGATCTACGTGGATTGTAGTAAGGCATTTGACAAGGTTCCACACGGTAGGCTTCTACAGAAAGTCAGATGGCATGGGATCCAGGGATGTTTGGCCAGGTGGATTCGGAATTGGCTTGCCTTCAGAGGCAGAGGGTTGTGGTGGTGGGAGTACATTCAGATTGGAGGGTTGTGACTGGTGATGTCACACAAGGATTTGTTCCGGGACCTCGACTTTTCGTGATTTTTATTACCGACCTGAATGTGGAGGTAGAAAGGTGTGTTGGCATGTTTGCAGACAACAAAAAGTTGGTGGTGTGGTACATAGTGTAGAGATTGTCGAAGACTGCAGAGAAACGTGGATCGGATGCAGAAGTGGGCTGAGAAGTGACAGATGTAGTACAACCTGTAGAAGTGTGTGGTGATACATTTTGAAAGCACAAACTACAAGGCAGAGTCCAAAGTAAATGGCAGGATACTTCGCAGTGCAGCGGAGCAGAGGGATCTGGGGCTACATGTACACAGATCCCTGAAAGTTGCCTCACAGGTAGACAAAGTAGTTAAGAAAGCTTATGCGGTGTTAGCTTTCATAACTCGAGGGATTGAGTTTAAGAGTCGCGGTGTAATGATGCAGCTCTATAAAACTCTAGTTAGGCCACACTTGGAGTACTGTGTCCAGTTCTGGTCGCCTCACTATAGGAAGGATGTGGAAACATTAGAAAGGGTACAGAGGAGATTTTCCAGGATTCTGCCTAGTTTACAGAATATGAATTATGATCAGAGCTTAAGGGAGCTGGAGAGAAGGAGGATGAGAGGAGACATGATAGAGGGTGTATAAGATATTAAGAGGAATAGACAGAGTGGACAGCCAGCGCCTCGTCCACAGGGCACCACTACTAAGTCCAGGAGGACATGGCCTTAACGTAAGGGGAGGGAAGTTCAAGGCGGATATTAGAGGAAGGTTTTTCACTCAGAGAGTGGTTGGTGCGTGGAATGCACTGCCCGAGCCAGTGGTGGAGGCAGATGCACTAGTGAAGTTTAAGAGACTACTAGACAGGTATGTGGAGGAATTTAAGGTGGGGCGGTTATATGTGGGGCAGGGTTTGAGTTTAGGCACAACACTGTGGGCCGAAGGGCCTGTACTATCCTATGTTCTATGTAACCTGCAAGACTAAGATGTCTTCCTGAGCATGTCCCATTTGTGTGAGTTCGCCCCATACCCTCTAAACAGTTCCTATCTGTGTACATGTTCAAATTTATTTTAGTAAGTTTTATTTTACCTGTTTCTACAGCGTCTGACGGCAAATTCCGTTTCCCCACTATGGGAATGTTACCCCATAGACAACTCATAAAAATTTCCTGTCACACTTTCAATCTGAACCCTCTGGTTCTGTACCCCCATTTCTTGGAAAATGAAACTTTATTTGAGCCCCTTATGAATTTATATATCTCGATAAGGGGTCATACCTGAACATCTTACACTACAGCTGAATAGCCCAAGATTATCGACTCTCTGCTTTTAACCCAAGCCCCAAGTCCTGGTAACATCCTCCTGAAGCCTCCTGTCCATTGTAGTGACATCCTCTCCATATTCGGGAACCGGAAATGCAGACAATACTCCAAGTGTGGTCTATCATCGACATCAAAGACATTGCTTCCGTTCAATGGACGTGTGGAATAGGCTGATGAATACAGGACTGAAGGTGTTGTATTTGAATGCACCAGTATGCGGAATAAGGTAGATAATGTTGTAGCGCAGGTGAAGATTGGCAGGTACAAAGCTGTTGGCATCACTGAGTTGTGGTGGAAAGGAGATCCTGGCTTGAAGCTGAACTTTCAAGGATACACCTTTTATTCAAAGGACAGACAGGTAGGCGGAGGCGCTGGGGAGTCTCTGTTGGTAATGAATGAAATGAAATCCTTCGGGAGTGTTGACATAGGATTGGAAGATGTCGAATCATTGTGGGTAGAGTTAAGAAACTGTCAGGGTAAAAAAAGACCCTGATGAGAGTTATAGTATATACAGACCTCCAAATAGTAGTCAGGATGGAAATGGGATACAAATTACACCACGAGATGGAAGAAAGGGCAGGGTCACTATCGGAATGGGGGATTTCAACATGTAGGTAGATTGGGAAAATCATGTTGGTACAGTATTACAGGAGAGGGAATTTGTAGAATGCCCCCGAGATGGCTTTTCAGAACAGCTTGTGGTTGGGCCCAATGGAAGAAAGGCAATTCTCCAGAGGGATTTGTGAAATGAACTACAAATGATTTAGGAGATTCAGTTAAAGTAACTTTTAGGAAGCAGTGGTCATAAAATGATAGAATTCACCCGACATGGGGAGATAACGTCAGTTGTATCAGTATTAAACTGGAGTAAAGTTAGTTCCAGAGGAATGAAGGAGGAGCTGACCAAAGTAGATTGGAAGGGGACACAAGCAGGGATGATTGCAGAACAACAAAGGCTGGAATTCCAGGGCAAGTTGAACAGGTAAATCTCAAGATGAAGAAGTATTCTACAGGGAGGATGAGGTAACCGTGTTTGATACTGGAAGGCAAAGACAGCATAAAAGCAGAAGAGAGGGCATACAACAGAGAAGAAATTAGCAGGATGTTGGAGTATCGAGAAGGTTTTGATAATCTACAGAAAGCAATTACAAAGCCATAAAGGCAGAAAATGAGATATGAGAGAAATCTTGCCTACAATACTCAAGAGGACACAAAAATGTAAAGAGTAAAAGATAAGCGAGAGTGGATATTGGACCCCTGTAAAATGATACTGGAGAGGAGAAATGTGACAAAAGATATGGCAGAGGAACTTATTTAATATTTTATATCAATTCTCATAGTGAATGCAATTCTCTGTATGTCAGAAATGTGAGAGTGGCGGGGTACAGATATGAGTGTTGTTGCTGATACTGAGGAGAAGGTGTTTGGGACGATTGAAGATCTAAAGGTATCTGGACCAGCTGGACGACACCCCAGGGTTTGGAAAAAGTTAGCTGAAGGGAAGATGGGGCCAAAATTGATGATCTTTCAAGAATCACTAGACACCTGTTTATTCAAGACGACTGGAAATTGCAAAGGTCACTTCACTCTTTAAGAAGGCAGAGCTGCTGGGGAAAGAAAATTATAGATGTTTTAGTCTGGATGTGGTGTGGTTGGGAAGATGTTGGAGTCCAGCATTAATGACGAGCTTTTGGGTACATGTAGGCACATGATAAAATAGGGCAAAGACAGCATGCCTTCCCTTAAGGCGAAATCTTGCCTGACAAATCTGTTGGAATTCCTCGAGGAGCACAAAGCAAAGATCGACAAAGAATGATTTGGATGACAGAATTGTTGCCTTTGTGGCCAAGCTTGCAGATGATATGAAGATAGGTGAAGGGGAAAGTCGTGCTGCAGAAGCTCGGAATCTGGGGAAGGACAGAGACAGATCAGGAAATGGGCAAATAAGTGATAGATGGATTATCGGGTAGGGAAGTCGTGCATGCAATTTTGTAGAAGGAATAAGGGCAGCATAGACGATTTTGTAAATAGGGAGAAAATTCTAAAATCAGAAGTGCAAAGGTACTTGGGGCTTCCGGTGTAGGATTCCCTAAATGTTAACTTGCAGTTTGTGTCAGTGGTAAGATCGGCAAACTCAGATGCAGCGTCGTTCATCTTCGGTCCAAATGTACCGTTTGAGCCGTCGGGGTCACCAATTATAGCGGTGTGCTGCACACAGCGTTGGGATAACGACAAGCAGACGGTGAGTGGCAGTTGCGTTGCGGGCATGAATGCTGTACAGGGCGCATATTCACAGTCCCATCCCGCGCGCGGGTTTTTCCCCTTGCTGGTGAAGAATGCCTGACGCCCTTTTTGGGGCCGGCCTCCCTGCCGGCGCGCACCGTTTTGTGAGCCAGTTCCAGTGTGTTGGAAAGTGGGTCGCCACAAAGTATTATTATACAGGGAGGATGAAGTAACCGTGTTTGACAGAGGAAGTCAAATACAGCATAGAAGTGAAAGAGAGAGCTTACAACAGAGCGAAAGTCAGCAGGATGTTGGAGAATCGAGAAGATTTTGACAATTAACAGAAAGGAATTACAAAGCTATAAGGAGAAAAAATGATATATGCGGGAAAACTTACAAACAATACTGAAGAGGACACAAAACTGTAAAGAGCAAAAGAGAGGTGAGAGTGGATATTGGACCCCTAGAAAATGACACTGGACAGGAGAAACGTGAGATAAAGGCATGGCAGAGGTAATTATTTAATATTTTGTGTTAATCCTCTCTGTGAATGATATTATCTGTATGTCAGAAATGTGAGAGTGTCAGGGGACAGAAATTAGTTTTGTTGCTGTTACTGAGGAGAAAGTGTATGGGACGATTGAAGGTCTGAAGGTACCTGGACCAGATGGACTGCACCCCACTGTTCAGAAAGAGATAGCTGAAGAGAATTTGGCGACATTAGTAATGATCTTTCAAGAATCACTAGCTACTTGGTCATTCAAGACGATTGGAAATTGGAAAGGTCACTTCAAACTTTAAGAAGGCAGTGCAGCTTGCGAAAGAAAATTATAGGTGAGTTAGTCTGGATGTGGTGTGCTTGGGAAGATGTTGGAGTCCAGTGTAAAGGACGAACTTTTGGGTACATGGAGGCACATGATAAAATAGGGCAAAGACAGCATGCCTTCTGGTGACCCCTGTTTCCATCCAAGCGGTCAGTGTAGACATGGTGAAGGATTACAAATACCTGGGGATAGGAATTGACAATAAACTGGACAGGTCAAAGAAGACTGAGGCTGTCTACAAGAAGGGGAAGAGCTGTCTCTACATCCTGAGGACACTGAGGTCCTTTAACATCTGCCGGACGATGCCAAGGATATTCTACGAGTCTGTGTTGGCCATTGCTATCATGTTTGCTGTTGTGTGCTGGGGCAGCAGTCTGAGGGTAGCAGACACCAGCAGAATCAACAAACTCATTCCTAAGGACAGTGATGTTGTGGGGCTGGAACTGGATTCTTTGATGGTGGTGCCTGAAAAGGGGATGCGGTCCACGTTGCATGCCATCTTGGACAATGTCTCCCATCCACTCCATAATGTACTGGTTAGGCACAGGAGTACATTCAGCCAGAGACTCATTCCACCGAGATGCAAAACTGAGCGTCACAGGACGTCATTCCTGCCTGTGGCCATCAAACTTTAAAACTCCTCCCTTGGAGTTGTAGGTACCATGAGCCAATAGGCTGATCCTGGACTTATTTCCACGGCATAATTTACTTATTATTATTTAATTATTCATGGTTTTATATTGCCATATTTCTACTCTATTCTTGGTTGGTGCGACTGTAACTAAACCCAATTTCCCTCGGGATCAATAAAGTATGTCTGTCTGTTAAGGAGAAATCTTGCCTGACAAATCTGTTGGAATTCTTCGAGGAACACAAAGCCAAGAGAGACAAAGAATGATTTGGATGACAGAATTGTTGCCTTTGTGGCCAAGCTTGCAGATGATATGAAGATAGGTGAGGGGGCAAGTAGTGCTGCAGAAGCTCGGAATATGGGGAAGGACGGAGACAGATCAGAAAATGGGCAAATAAGTGATTGATGGATTATTGGGTAGAGAAGTCCTGCATGCACTTTGGTAGAAGGAATAAAGGCATTTTCTAAACAGTGAGAAAATTCAAAAATCAGAGGTGCAAAGAGACTTGCATGTCCTTGTGCAGGATTCCCTCAAGGTGAGCATTCATTTCGAGAGGACTAGAATACAAGAGCAAGAATGTAATGCTGAGGATTTATAAGGCATTGGTCAGACAACACTTAGAGTATTGTGAGCAGTTTTAGCTCCTTTATATAGGAAAGGATGTACTGGCATTGGAGAGGGTCCTGGACATTCACAAGAGTGATTCCGGGAATGAAAGAGGGAACAGATGAGGAGTGTTTGATGGTTCTGGGCCTGTACTCATTGGAGCTTAGAAAAATGGCTAATGGCTGATTTATTATCCCCCTCAACCCTATTCTCCCCCCCCCCATAACCTTTGAGACTCTGACAAATCAAGATGATTACTTATTTAACTTCTGCTTTAAAAATCAAACACGAGAAAATCTGCAGACGCTGGTAATCCAAGCTTCACAGGTCCTGATGAAGGGTCTCGCCAGATCTCTCTGACACCTGTCTGGAGAGAGTTGATGTTGTGAGGATGTGGTTGAGTCGGGAACGGTAAGAACAGCCTCCGACTATAGGCATGTCCATTTAGGACAGAGATGAGAGGAATTCCTTTATCCACAGGATGGTGAATTTGCTACAGGCAGCTGTGGAGGCCAATATACGCCCGTGAGTACATTTAAAGCAGAGTAACACACACAAATTGTTGGGAGAACAGCAGGCCGGGAGTTTTTTTTTACGGAAAAGAGTAAACAGTCGACGGCTCAGACTAAAACACTTCATCAGGACCTGTGTTGCTTAAGGGTCCCTGCAATTTCATCCCTGTCCTAATGAGGGTCTGCGGGGGATGGGAAAAGGGGACAAAGGGATCCTTATCTTCCATTTTTGTCCCCTCCACCTTTTCGTTGCCTCTACACAAACAGTTCATCCTCAGGCGTTCCACCGCTCGCCCAACTGGTTCTGGTTCAATCTGTCTGTCATCGCTCCCTTAGCGGTTCCCATTGTCAGCTCCTTTACTGTCTCGAACCTTCACACTGCCCCACTTCATATTCACAAATGAATGTGAGTATTGAAGTATGTGAAGTAAAGTTAGTATGTGAAGTATTGAATGTGAGGAACAAGCCTGTTCGTGTGCTGTAATATTCAACATTCTCTGTTGCCTGTTTAGAAGAATGAGAGGAGATCTCAGGGAAACACAAAATTCTTTCTGGGGTCAACAGGCAGGAGTCAGGGAGGATGTTTCCCCTGTCTGAGGAGTCAAGGGTCAGGGGTCACTGTGTTTGGAACTCTCAGCACCCGTAGGGGTGGAGGGGCTTGGGGGTTCTGAGCCATTCAGTTCACAGCATAACCCATCACCTCTGTGCTAACCTATTTACCCATCTACATTCCTCCCATTAGGTCAGTCTCCCTCTGGGCCTTGCCTATTGAAGTGTCTGTCCAAGTTTCTCTTCAGCACAGACGACTGGAGGCCTGTGACCTGCAGAGGTCGGTGCTGGAGCCGGGTTGTTTGTCATTTCTATTAATGATTTGGATGAGAATGTATGTGACAAAGTTGGTAGTTTGTGAACGACACTGGAATTCATGGTGTAGTGGAGAGGGAAGAGGGTTATTTAAGTTTACAAACGGCCCCTAGGTCAACTGTAGAGGTGGGTACAGTGACAATGTTTTAAAATAAATCTTGACAGGGACGTGGATAAGAAAGTTGGAAAAGAAGAATGGGCAAATGGGACCAGCTCATTAAAGCAAGCTGGTCGGCATGAACAAGTTGGGCCGAAGAACCTCTGTGACCTCCAGTTTAAATCCATTCACTCACCCACGTCCAATCTTAATCCACCCCTTTCCCACACTCGTTTCTGCTGTCTATCTCCCCTATTTATTTTTGCTCAAGGTGAGACGTTAGTTGTCCATCCGCTTTCGTCGGGTCAAACCACTGGAAAGGTTTGTGCCGGCCAGCCGACTGCGCCTGATGCCCAGCGACCTTCCCCAGATCCCCGGGGCCGCGCTGCCCGTGTCTCTCCCCCGATGCACAGGGCCGCGCAGTTCGAGTCTTCCTCCGATTTCCGGGGCCGTGATGCCGGGGACTCCCCCGATCCCCGGGGATTCTCCAATTCTCTGCTTCTCCCCCCCTCCCCAGTCTCTGTCACCCTGGATGTGGAAACGGCGAATCCGTGTATCGAGGTGTCCGAGGATCGGAAGAGTGTGATATTGGCCGGGACCTGGAGGGATCTCCCTAACACCGGGAAGTGATTCACAGACTGGACTTGTGTGCTGGGATCGGAGGGATTCACATCGGGGAGACATTACTGGGAGGTGGACATGACGGGGAATTTCATCTGGTTTCTGGGAGTCGCCGCAGAGTCTGTGGAGAGGAAGAGTTGGTTCAGTTTGAGTCCGGAGACAGGATTCTGGGTCATCGGGCGGGTTGATGACGTCGCCAAGCAGGTTGATGACGAGACCCAGCAGGATGATGACGTGATCATTGTTTTCACCTCACCTGACCCCCGTCTCGCTGTCGGTCCCATCACCAGGAGGGTGGAAGTTTATCTCAGTTACGAGTCCGGGACAGTTTCATTTTACAACGCAGAGACCAAGTCCCATCTCTACACCTTTACTGGGAATAAATTCCCGGGAAAACTTTATCCTTTCTTCGCGACTGGGGATGAAAATCAGTGGCTCACAATCTGCTCCGTTTCCGCTCCGGGTCTTTGAACGGTTCGAGTCCCGGGACCGGCGTCAGGAGTAAAGTCCCTGTAAATATAAATGTGCGCAGAGTGAAATTAAAACGAGATGAGAACTATCGATCCATTAATTTTAATTTGTTCACCGCATCGGACAACAGAACAGAAACACCGCAGAATAATCTGCAGTCACAGGGTCCCTACTCTCTGGCTGAAACTTTTCCTCCTTACCTCTGTTCAAAAAGATCTCTTCTCAATTTTGAGTCTGTGCCCTTTAGTCTGGATGCCACCCCCCCCCCCCCACATGATGAAACAACCTGTCCGCATCCACCCTACCCGGTCCTTTCAATGCTCGGTAGGTTTCAATGAGATCCCCCTTCCTATCTGAGATATCAGACCCAAAACATTGTCAAGACTCCAAGTGGGTGTGAGTGTCTCTCTATCCATGAGGGAGAACAAAGAATGTGACCCACACATCAGACCTATCCTCCATATCCGGCTTCCGTCAGATTAGGGAATCGTTCACTGTCTCTTAACTTTTTCAGATGAGTTTCACATGGGATTATATTCCACTCTCCATCATATACAGGCCATTCCATCGGTATTCTTGTATCTATTTCCCTACTTCATAAGCCACCTTCCACCTATTCAACACACTCAGCAACAGTGTCCGACCTCCATGGTTCCTCGTGCGTTTATCCGGTTTCCCTATTATATTCAATCTCTGCTGTTCCTTCCGCTTCAAACACTCCTGTGACAGTCAGTTCCACATCCTTTGCACTAAATTCTTCAGGGATTAATTAAATTCCATCTGGAATTTCATCTCCCCACGTCTCCCCATAAATGGAGGTATCTTCTCCATTTGCACACAATCAAATCCATCATTGATCTTAAATGCCTCCATCTTATCACCCGGAACTCATATCGAAATGAAAATGCACAGCCTGTCCTGTCTTTCCTGTAATCAGTGATTATCTATATCTGAGAGACTGTGGGAGTGGGAATTTTCAACACCTTGTAATGATTTGGATGAAATTCAGGATGTGGACAGTAAGTCCAAGTCGAATCAGATTTGTGTTTTATCTATTTCAGGAGGAAGCTCGTCGGAACAGGAGGTAGGACAGGCTCTGTACTGAAACCCTGAATGGATTTGTAAAGTAGTTCAGAATTCCAGTTTATCACCAGCAGTTTAATAGATACAGGATTAATGATGATGTCCAGGATTTGTCAGTGACAGATGAGGCCCTACTGGTTGAAAAATTTGATCACCTCTATTTGATGAGCACAATGGGACCCAAAATGTTGGCAAAACTCCACGTGCGGCCTGACTTGTCTCTCATAAAGGCTCAGCATTATCTCCTTGCTTAAGTTATCAATTCCTCTTCAAAGAAAAGCCAACATTGCATTTCCCTTCTTAACACAGACTCAATCTGCGAAATAACCTTCTGGGACTCTGGCTCGAGAATTCTTAAGTCGCCCTGCACCTCTGATGTTTGGATTTTCTCTCCATTTGAATAATAGGCCGCATTATTCTTCCATTTGAGCAAAATGCATTATCATACATTTCCCAACACTGTATTCAATCTGCCACAGTTTTTTTCCCATTCTTCCAATTTATCTCAGTCCTGCTGCAATGGCATGCAATGACAACATACCCGTTCACCTACCTTTGCATCATGCACAAGCCTTGCAACAATTGCATTGTTTAAATCGATGGCAAATAATGTGAAATGCAGCGGTCCCAATACTGAGCTCGGAGGAACACCACTAGTCACTGGCAGCCAACCTGAGAATGTCCTTTTTATTCCCACTCGCTGCCTCCTGCCTGTCAGACATTCCTCTGTGCATGCCAGTATCTTTCCCGTAACGCCATAGGATTTTAACTTATTCAGCAGCCTCATGTGTGGCACCTTATCAACGGCCTTCTGAAAATCCATGGAAATGATATCCACAGCCGCTCATTTGTCCATCCTCCTTTTCACTTCCTCACTGACCTCTAACAGGTTTGTCAGGCACGATTTCCTTTTACAGAAACCATGCTGACATTGACTTGTTTTATCATCAGTCTTCAACTACCTCGGAAACGCATCCTCGATAAAAGACCACAATACTTTCCCAACCACTGAGGTCAGGGTAACTGGCCAATAATTTCCTCCCTGTTGTCTTGCTCTCTTCGTAAAGAGTGCAATTTTCTATTTCCCAGTTCTCCCGGACCATATTCTTGAAATATCATTATGAGTGCATCCATTATTTCTTGTGCAGCCTATCTCAGGACTCTGGAATGTAGTCCGTCCGGTCCAGGTGACTTGTCCACCTTAAGACCATTGAGTTTGTCCAGCACGTTTTCCTTTGTAATACCATAGGAATTTACTCCTGCTGTGTCTTCCACGGTGAAGACTGATGCAAAGTATTCATTAAGTTCAACTGCATTTCTTAATTCCCCCATTATCAGCAAACCAGCATCATTTTCCAGTGGTCCAATATCAGCTCTCATCTCCATTTCATCTTTTATGTAACTGGAAAAAACTAGTATCCCATGTGTATTATGGACAAGTTTGCTCTCATATTTCATCTTTACCATTCTTACGGCTTTTTCAGTTGCCTCTTGTTGTATTTTAAGAGCATCCCAATAATCGAGCATCGCACTCATTTTTGCTGCTTTATATGCCATTCCCTTAGCTTTTACGCAGTCCTTATCTTCTCTTGTCAGCCACGAATGCCTACCCCTGCCATTTGAGAACTTCTTCTGTGGCACATGTCTAGCATCTACCTTGTGTAATATACCCAGATACTTCAGTCACCTCTGTTCAGCCGTGATCCCTGTATTCTCCTCTAATTCAACTGGGCAAACATCTTTTTTTCTTTCTTTTTCAATCTTTTTATTGAATTTCATATATAAAAAACATAGTATAATAATAAATAGGTTATAAATGCATAAGACTTGAAATTGAATTAATAGTAGGATAACAATATCCTATTGAAATATCAACAGAAAAACATAGTACATGATCAATCAAGTCTACAATAATTATATGAAAAAAATAAAAATAATCATCAAAAGAAAAAGAAAAAATATAAAAATACAGGCAAAAAATATATTTAAAAAATACTAAACTAAACTAACATGGGCAATAATAACAGTTTATTTGTATATGATAGTGCCAAAAACTCCGGAACTCCATACCTGAACAAGAATAAGTAAAGAGAAGGTCTGGAAGAGGCCAAATTAATTCATATGAAAATGTCGAATGAACGGTCCCCAAGTTTCTTCAAATTTAATTGATGAGTCAAAAATAGTGCTTCTAATTTTTTCCAAGCTCAGAAAAGAAACAGTTTGAGAGAACCACTGGAACGTGGTAGGAGGATTTACTTCTTTCCAATTTTGTAATATAGACCTTCTGGCCATTAGTGTTACAAAAGCAATCATTCGTCTAATTGAAGGGAAAAACTGATTATCATCCTCATTTGGTCTACCAAAAAATTCAGTAATAAAATGAGGTTGTAAATCAATAATCCAAATTGAGGAAATGGTAGCAAATATGTCCTTCCAATAGTTATGTAAAGTGGGACATGACCAAAACATATGGGTCAATGAAGCCACATCTGAATGACATCTGTCACATTGAGGGTTAATGTGAGAACAGAATCGAGCAAGCTTATCTTTAGACATATGAGCTCTATGTACAATTTTAAATTGTATTAAAGCACATATATTTAGCACATATAGAAGAAGAGTTAACCATTTGTAATTTTTTTCCCATTTTTCTATTGATATATTATATTGAAGTTCTTTTTCCCATTCTTGTTTAATTCTACCTGATATTTCTGGTTGTATCTTCATAATCATATTATAAATAAAAGCCATTAATCCCTTCTGATAGGGATTTAAGGTAAAAATCATACCTAAATAGTCCATTGAAGTTGAATTGGGGAAGGATGGTAGAATTTTATGTAAAAATTTTCCAATTTGTAAATATCTAAAAAAGTTAGATTTAGGTAACTCAAATGTGTTGGAAAGTTGGTCGAAAGACATCAAACTACCTTCAAAGAAGAGATCACGAAAGCATTTTATACCTTCCCTTTTCCATATACTAAAGGCTTGATCTGTCAAAGAAGGTTTGAAAAAACAATTAAGTAAAATAGGGCTATCAAGAACAAAGTTTTTCAGAGTAAAAAATTTACGAAATTGAAACCAAATTCGTAATGTATGTTTGACAACAGGGTTGGATATCTGTTTATTGAATTTAACTAATCAGCAGAAAGAGAAGAACCCAGAATGGAGAATAGAGAATATCCCTGTGCCTCATTGCATTCTAAATTTACCCACTGTGGGCATAATGGTCAATCCAAATCTGATTTCCAATAAATTAAGTTACGAATATTATTCGCCCAATAGTAAAATCTAAAGTTAGGTAAAGCTAAACCACCACCTTTTTTAGATTTTTGTAACTGCCTTTTACTTAACCTAGGATTTTTATTTTGCCACACAAATGAAGAAATTTTTGAATAAATGTTATCAAAAAAAAAGATTTAGGAATAAAAATTGGTAAAGCTTGAAATAAATAAAAAAATTTCGGTAGAATCATCATTTTAATAGCAATAATCCGATCAACTAATGATAAGGATAAGGGAGACCATCTTGTAGTAAGTTGTTGAATTTGATAAAGCATAGGTAGAAAGTTCAATGTAAATAAATCTTTATATTTCTTAGTAATTTTTATACCTAAATAGATAAAGTTATCATCAACAACTTTAAATGGTGTCCTTTCATTCAATAAATTTTGCGCGTTTAACGGGAATAAATCACTCTTATCCAAGTTTAGTTTGTTGTCAGAAAAACTACCAAATTGAGCCAACAAGGATAAAATAGCGGGAATAGACCTGTCAGGATCAGAAATATATAACAAAAAGTCATCAGCATAAAGTGATAACTTGTATAATTTCTCATTACGGGTAATGCCAAAAATATTAGGAGATTATATTAATCAATTTTCTAATATTAAAAAAGAATACCGATTCCTAATAAAACCAGTTTGGTCTTCTGAAATAGTCTGTGATAATACCTTTTCTAACCTAATAGCTAAAATTTTTGTAAGAATCTTAGAATCTACATTTAATAGTGATATAGGGCGATAAGATGCACATAGTGGGATCCTTATCTTTTTTTTTTTAAGAATTAGAGAGATAGTAGCTTCATAAAAAGACTGAAGTAATCTCTTCTTAACAAATGCATCATTAAAAATTTCACATAGCCAAAGAAGAAAAAGTTTTAAAAAATTCTATAATATAACCATCAGGACCAGGAGCATTCCCTGAGTTCATTGATGAGATGGCCTCTCCTATTTCGGTCAGAGAGATAGGAGCATCAAACAAGCTACGATCTTCATCTGTCAGTTTGGGATTATTCAAATTGTTAAAAAAGTTATCCATCATGGACAGATCGCCGTCTAATTCTCATTGATATAAAGATTTATAAAAATCTTGAAAAGTGTTATTGATTTCTGTATGATCAGTAGTTAGATTGCCGTCTTGTTTACGAATTTTAATAATTTGTCGCTTAGTCGAAATAGCTTTTAATTGGTTAGCTAATAATTTACCAGTTCGATCACTATGGATATAAAATTGGGCCCTGGTCCTAATTAATTGATTCTCAATTGAAGAAGATAATAATAAGCTATGCTCCATTTGAAGCTCAACTCTTTTCTTATAAAGTTCTTTGGTAGGAGTCACGGAATAAATCTTATCAATTTCTTTAATTTTATCCACTAATAAAGCAATATCTAAATATCTTTGTTTTCTTTTACCGACAGAATATGAGATAATTTGTCCACGGATAAAAGCCTTAAAAGAATCCCAAAGTATTCCTCTGTCAATCTCTTCTGTACAGTTTGTTGAAAAAAACAAGTCAATTTGCTGTTTTATGTAGGTGATAAATTCTGGGTCTTGAAGTAAAGTAGCGTTAAGTCTCCAAGATCTATTATTATTAGAAAAGTCCGAAATCTTGATAGATAACTTCAAAGGTGCATGATCCGAAACAGCAATAGAATCATATTTACAATCAATAACATCTGTTAATAAACGATGATCAATAAGAAAATAATCAATTCTAGAATAACTGTGATATACATGTGAAAAAAACGAAAATTCTTTATCTTTAGGGTTCAAAAACCGCCATATTTCAGTAATTCCCGAATCAACCATAAAAGAATTAATAAGTGAGGCTGATCTATTCGGAAGAATTCGAATAGGTTTAGATCCATCCATTGAAGGATTCAAAGAACAATTGAAATCTCCACCCATTATCAACATATATTCATTTAGATTAGGAAGGGAAGTAAATAAACGTTTACAAAATTCAGGGCAGTCAAAGTTTGGAGCATAAATATTAACTAGAACCACTTTTCGATTAAAAAGTGAACCAGTTATCAACAAAAATCTGCCCTGTGGATCAGAAATAATTTCATGATGTGTAAACGAAATTGAAGGGTCTATAAAAATAGACACACCCTTAATTTTGGCGGTAGAATTCGAGAGGAATTGTTGATCTTTCCAGAACCTAAAGAAACGTTGATTATCCTCCCTCCTAATATGGGTCTCCTGTGCAAAAATAATATTAGCATTTAGTCTATGGAATACTTTAAATATTTTTTTACGTTTAATCGGATGATTTAAACCATTAGTATTCCAAGAGATAAAGTTAACAGACTTATCCATCATGCCAATATTAATTGTGTATATCATAAAAGGTTAAAAAGACTCATGACCCATAAATCAGGAAGAAGGTAAAATGATTCAGGAGCAACCGGAGAACATGACATCTCAACAATATTAATAATTTAAAGTCGGCCCATAAGCTAAAAGCAAAAAAATAAAAAGCAAAATCGTACAAGAAGATCCCTACCCCCTCCCCCAACCCCACGGAAAAAAGCCAAGCGGCAGGCACACAAACTAACACTAATATTAGCCCCATTTTCAAGATGACGACTTCATGAAAAGAAAGAAAAGAGAAACTATATAAACGAGATATAAATACAGGGTTGTAAACAAAAAGAATATATATCAATCAAAATGAAAAAATAATATAAAAAAGCAAAAAATCATTAATAAAAAAGATAACCATTGAAGTTTAAAAGAGTGTAATATGCCTTTAAAAAAATTCCATATTCAAATATAAGGAAATGACGTTTCAAAAACAAAGATTTATGGGAAGAAAAAACGACATTTTGAAAGGACCATATTACAAAATATAGATGTAAACTCATCAATCCTTTTTTTTTAAAAAAAAGGTTATCAAAATAGAATTTATAAAGAGTTCAATAACCACTACAATATATATATATAAAAAAAGGTTCAAAAATTCAAAACATTCGTCCCATTCTCAAATACAGGCAAATAAACGATTACGGAAAGCAAAGTCTTATGGGAAGAAGAAACGACATCTTAAAAATAAGTCATTATTACAAAGTCTTAACAAGTATATCTAATACAGAGGGAAAAAAATTAATTAAGAAAAAAGACATTATAGTAAAGTTAAAAAAGCATCTGTAAATCATGATAATAATTAAAAAAACAAGGTCTACAGACCAAAATAAAAAGCTATACCGCAGCTTCATAAGTTAAAGCCTAAAACGGAATGGCGTCTTCTCTCCAAAAGTTCTTCCACATAACACATAGTTCAAGTTGGACTAGAAGAGCGATATTCTTCAACGAATTTCTTCGCTTCTTCCGGAGTATTAAAGAAACGCTGACTGTTGTCGCTCAACGTAATTCTGAGATTCGCTGGATATCTTAAAGCTTGTTTAAGTCCAATCGAATGAACCTCCGCCATCACCGGTTTAAAAGCAATTCTCGCCCTCATTACCTCGAATGAATAGTCCTCCACAATACGAAACTTGTTTTTGTGACAAATCATACCTTTCTGGCGAGCTAATCGAATTAAAAGCTCTTTCTCCCGAGGATAATGGAGACGGACAATTACAACTCGTGGCTTGTCTTTCGCAGCCGAAAATCTCGGAACTCTGTGGGCACGATCAATAGTAGGTTTAACCCGCAAAGCGTCCTCGCCAAAAATTTCCCACAATAAATTAGAGAAATATTCAATTAAGTCACCAGACTCGAGATTTTCGGGAAATCCAATAATACGCAAATTCTGTCTGCGAGACCGGTTTTCAAGATCGGTGATTTTAAACTTATTCTGCTCCACTATTTTAGCGGTCGATCGTACCTTCTCCTCCAAAGTTTCGATTGTACGTATTTTTTCACAGATTATCTTGTCAAGAGCCGCAAACTTTTCTTCATGGCGTTCAATAACTGCTGCCTGCGATTGAAGCTTGATATCAAATGATTTAACGACTTCTTCAAGCTCCGATATTTTCGCAGTAAGTTTGTTTTCCAGACTTGCAAGTTTAGTATCCAGAAGATTGGAGATTGCATCGAGAGTTATAGGGTCTTTAGACGATTTCTTAGGTACAGACATTTTAAGTTTGAAAAAATTAATTCCAGTGTTATTTTTAAAAAAGAAAAATAAATCATAGATATCAACCCATATGATTTAGTACGAAAAGATTTGATTAAAGGGTGATTATAGCTTAAAAAATGAAGAGCGCCTAAAAGGCAGATGTCTACGTCGCCATCTTGAAACTCCACCCCCTGGGCAAGCATCTCGGAGATGCCTCTGTAATTCCCTTTATTCCATTGCGCGACTGATACACGTGGCTTAGGCTTCTGCCTCTCAATTTGCAGCATGAATTCAATTATATTATGATCGCTGCCTCCTGTGGGTTCCTTTACATTAAGGACCCGAATATGATCAGGGTTATTACACAACAGCCAATCTGAGATGGCCTTTCCGGGAGTCGGCCCCAACACCAGCTACTCTAAAAAGCTACCTCATAGGCATTCAACAAATTCCCACTCCGTGATCCGACACCAACATGATTTTCTGAATGCCCTTGCATATTGAAGACCCCCTATACAATTATGACATTACCCTTATTACATTCCTTTTCCTGCTCAATACTTAAGATCACACCCATAACTTAATAAAGTTTTTAATCTGAAAACTATCTACACCCCGAAGACTGTAATGAAGTATGCATTTGTTTTCTTTCAGCCTTATATGCTTCACATTGAAATAGTCTGTGTTAAACTGTTTCATAATGGCAAAACTTAGACGATACAGACTAATGTTGTCCAACTAGATCCAAGGCATAATTAAGCACAGTCTGGTCAATTCTAAGTCGTGTCAATGTAATTCCTCCCCATTTTGTTTGAACCCTTTCTTCTAAACCCAGCAGGTTTATGTACTCTGTAAAGGTCATTGCTCTTATGTCCAACATTCTACGTCTTGCCAAATCCTTAACTCTTACAACCCCTTAGCTTCTGATTTGCTAAGTGGAAGATCTATATCCGTGGTTGAACATTTAACAGCTTTTGTTGCTAAACAGTCATTCCCATCATTTCCCTCAACAGTGTGATGTGCAGGGCACATAAGGTGCAGACATATAAATCACACTTTGTAGATGAAATACTCTTTCATGAGTTTCCAACCGTAAATCTGACACCTGCTGCTAAAATGACTTGTTTAAGACTCATCAAAACGGAAAAGGATTCTGAACAAATTGCAAGTTTACAAGGACCAATTTCCTCCACCCACTGTAACGCTAAAATGTTGGCAAAGAATTCTGCTTCATATACAGGTAAATGGCCGGAAAGTCATTTCTTCATCATTACCTGTAATTAAGACACAAAACCCGCCACACCAACATTCCCAGTTAAATTATCTTCTGATTCATCTGTAAAATGGTTACAGAATGATAATAAATGTCATTAATATACTGATGAACCGACAGACTCTCAGACAGAACCGAATCAAATCGTGTAATCTAAAATCAAATGAAGTCATTCGAAAAAAATAAGCTGGGGTTAAAGAGAAAGCTACAGTGGGACATACTGTATCATCAAATACACCCATATTCCCCGCGAGATAAGAACCCAGCCACCCAAAACTAAAAGCATTCTTCTTCTGATGTTCCTAGCCGTCCTCTAACACACCTTTCACAGGATAATATTTCCTTACCTTCAAATTAATCCAGTATGTCAACATCAACTGCACCCTCTGTGATTGTCAGGGCAATTGTCCCATTTGAACCAGTAAAGACCAAACAGGGGACGAACTTACTGCACCACAACACAATCTTAAAGCCTGTGCTGGTATCACACCCAAATATCCTATAGTTGAAGATGAAGCCTCAAAACCATAATTGAGAACAGATCTAATGAAACAAATACACTGGTCAACAAAGATTCTCGTGTTGTACCCGAAGAATACCCACAAAGATGTCTGAGGAGATTTAAAGCTCCTTGACAATTATCGATTATTTTGCTGATAGGTGCTTCCATGTCAGCTTATTATCAACCCATGTGCCTGGAAATCTTACCATTGACCCTTTCCGAAGAGACTAATCATATAACTTCAAATCAGGTGCAGTTCTATTCATCTTGTTTGTAAATGCACAATGTGATTTTGAGACGGAAAGCTTAAAATCTTCATCTTTTTTCCCACTGTTTATCGCATTAATTGTAAATTGCATCCTACTTACAGTAGAATTGAAATTACTACCTCTAATCCATAAAGCTACATCATCTGCATATAGTGATTTACCCACCATGGTAATCTCAGAGAAAATATCATTAGTCCTAATATTAAATAATGAAGGGCTACAAATACTGCCTTGTGGGGTATCATTCTCTATCTCGTAAAAACAAAAACATAACATGCCGACCCGTACTTGCACAGTCCATCCACACAAAAAAAACTCAGAAAAATTATACAATCTCCCCTCACTCCTAATTGTCATAATTTAATCAAAAGTTATTCCTTCCATAACACATTACATGCCTTTTCATATCAAAATTCGACTATTACTATATCTTTATTTTACTGTGTTTTCCTAATATCATCTTCCGAACCTTAAACTGAATCTAATGTCATTTTCCCCTTCCGAAATCGACTCCAATAAAACACTATGTCACTACTCTTTCCGAAATATAACTCAAGCGCCTGATTACCATACATTCCATCAGATAACATAAATGAGACTTTCACGATATAGGCCCGTAACTAGAAGGATCAGACGGGGATCTCCCAGGGTTTGGAATAGACACGACTGCTGCCATTTTCCATGAGGAAAGTAGATGGCCTGACCTCCAAGCACGATTCAAAAAGTTAATATTTTCACATAATGGAATTAATACCATTACAATTACATATCTCACCCCTTTCCGGGGACACCTGACCTGCATTATTAATAAACTTCTTGAATTCCTATAAAGCAATCTCTACATCAGTGATATTATCATTGTCTCAGCCGACTTACAACACATCAGATTATTCACTTGGAAACATATCCATACATTGTTCAACTTCTTCACTTATATTATCCTGATTATAAGTCTCGGCTGTTCATCCAGCCAGGAACAGAGCACTCCCTGTTTCAGTAACAATCATCTTGCCCTCATTAATCAAAACTGGAATATTATGACCCCTACAAATCCCCGCATTTTCTGAATCATACCCCAAACATCACCGTAATATTCCTTCAAATATTATCTCTATATGATTCCAGTAAACTACTGTCTTTCTCACCACGGCCTGTGCCCTTTTATTCTTAATAATGTCAACCAGGTTCTGAAACACCATCACATAAAAACTGACATTTCTCCCAAGTTGCTTCCTGACCCCGATATAAATCAAAACTCAAACTCACAAAGGCAGGAAGGCTGACTGACGTTCACATTAACTAATCACCGTACGGGTACCCATTTGACTGACTTGCACTACAGCCAATGATGACAGGGGTTAGTTTTGGGTCTGAGCTACGATAGGCTGGTGGAAAAATGCACCATACTCAGCCCCTCCTGTTCCGCTCCATCGTCATGGCGGAGATGAGTGAGTCGCTGCTGTCGGTCGACGGCCTCGGCGCTCACAAGGACGGCCGTGGTTTTCCTTCGCGCCTCGGTGAGTCTGTTTCGGCGATGTCTGTGGTGTCTGAGGAAAAACTATTTTTGCAGGGAACGAGCGAGAAGGCGAGATTCATGACTACATCTCCCAGAAGGCCCAGCGGATGACACACGTTGGGGTCAACACGTACAAACAAGCTGGATGAACTCAGCAGGACTCGCGGAGAGCTTCGCGCGAGCGCACGGCGGACCAAAGGCTCTTGGAGACTCGGCGCGGGAAGGAGCGGAGATCCGGGCGGATTGTTATCAAGTCAAGTCAAGTCAACTTTTATTGTTATTTCGACCATAACTGCTGGTACAGTGCATAGTAAAAATGAGACAACGTTTTTCAGGACCATGGTTTACATGACACAGTACAAAAAACTAGACTGAGCTACGTAATTAAAAAAAACACAGAGAAAGCTGCACTAGACTACAGACCTATACTGGCCTGCGTAAAGTGCATAAAAACAATGCAGGCATTACAATAAATAATAAACAGGACAGTAGGGCAAGGTGTACGTCCAGGCTTCGGGTATTGAGGAGTCTGGTAGCTTGGGGGAAGAAACTGTTACATCGTCTGGTCGTGAGAGCCCGAATGCTTCGGAGCCTTTTCCCAAACGGCAGGAAGGAGAAGAGTTTGTATGAGGGGTGCGTGGGGTCCTTCATAATGCTGTATCCTTTGCGGATGCAGCGTGTCGTGTAAATGTCCGTGATGGCGGGAAGAGAGAACCCGATGATATTCTGAGCTGACCTCATTACCCGCTGCAGGGTCTTGCGATCCGAGATGGTGCTATTTCCGAACCAGGCAGTGATGCAGCTGCCCAGGACGCTCTCAATACAACCCCTGTAGAATGTGATGAGGATGGGGTGGGAGATGGACTTCCCTCAGCCTTCGTGAAAAGTAGAGACGCTGCTGGGCTTTCCTTGCTGCAGAGCTGGTGTTGAGGGTCCAGATTAGGTTCTCCGCCAGGTGAACACCAAAATATTTGGTGCTCTTTACGATCTCTACCGAGCAGCCGTCGAGGTTCAGCGGAGAGTGGTCGCTCCGTGGCCTCCGGTTGTTGACTTAACAACCATCTCTTTTGTTTTGTTCACATTAAGAGACAGGTTGTTGGCGTCCGAACCGCGAATGGTCTAATTACTGTGAGCACCGGCCATACCTTGCCTCCGCAACCGGGGACAGTCCAAGTCCTTTCCCTCTCTCTGTACGCGGGCTTCGGGCAACTTTCTGCTGAGGAGCGAAGGCGCTGGAGCCGCGGTGGATAGATGGGTCTCTTGTTTGTGCGGTATTCTGGGTAAAAAGACAGCCACAGAAGACAGGAAAGCGTTGTCCCCGTCAGTCCGTAGGCCGTATTTGGAAGCGCAGGCGGAGGAAGGGGGGGTAGATGGATTACCCAGGCACCACCGAACGCCTTCCAGTCAATGAAAATATCAATGTGCACAGCATGAAAATAACAAAACAAAATCCTGACATCAACTTTATTCCATGAGAATATCACCGTTGTTCCATCTTTTTCTGCACCTTTCTAGCTGTGAGAACATGTTTAGTACCATCCGCTTTGGGTACATAATGATACCAATTACCTTTGGCCTGTGTAACAAGTGACCTGTAGAGTTTTCATCACGAATATGCCACACTCCAATAAGAACGAGGACTGCCCTCCCCATTATGTTCATTGGCATTGCCTCTGATGGGCTCTCCACCGTCAATCACCTGTGCGGAGGGGCAGAGTAATTTGAAACTCTCCAGGGTTTGCCGTGTAACGTCACATGCTCTTTGTAGTGTTGTTGTACATGACCAGAGCTTGAAATAATTTCTCTAATTTATTTTCAACACATTGTATAGACCGACCATTTGTCTGAAAGTTAAATGTTTAAACAGCCTGAAAACAGCACGGCATCAACAAAATAACAGCTGTGCAGCAACAAAGGCTCTCTGTATGGGAACATTTCAGTTACTGCGCAGCTCGGAATAATATGGGACAGAGAATAAGACTAATGGAAGGAATCAGACTGGGCCAAGTCACAGATTGAATGTCCCATTCTCACACAGACAGGAAAACTGTCGGGGAATTAGATGGACAGACCAGTTGCCGGCACCTTGAACAGTTAAAAGGTGAGTTCTTACCCCAACTTGGGTTGAGCCTCCTTGCGATGTCAGAGCTCAGAAAGGAGACTAAAATTATCTCATAATATATCGCCTGTGAAAATTAATCAGATACAGGAGCAGAATGAGGTCCTTTGGCCCATCGAGTCTGCTCCACCATTTCATTTTTCATTTTTCCTCTCAACCCCACTCTCCTGCCTTCTCCCCCTATCCCTTCATGCCCTGACTAATCAAGAATCCATCACCCTCTTCCCAAAAATATACCCAATTACTTGGCGTCCAGAGCAACTCATAGCAACAAATCCCACAGATTCACCACGCTCCGGTTAAAGAAATCCCTCCTCATATCCTTTCTGAAAGAACAAAGCTCGATTTTGAGGCTGTGTCCTCTGGTCCTAGACCCCCCCACTCTAGTAAACATACTCTCCACATCCACTCTATCGAGACTTTTCAATGTTCGATCGGTTTCAATGAGGGCCCCTTCATTATTCTGAACTCCAGTGAGTAGAGGCCCCGAGCCATCAAATGTTCTTCATCTGACAAACCTTATAATTACAGAAATATTTTTGTAAACTTCCTTTGAACGCTCTCCAATATAAGTATCTCTGTTCCAGATAAGGGGCCTGTATCTGCTCTCAACAGTCCAAGTGAGGACAAACTTTATAAATACTCAACAACACATCCTTGCTTTTATATTCTCGTACTCTTCAACATTATTTCCTCTCTATTGAGAAAACAGTCTGCACTCTCATTGCCTCTAACAAAGTGGATGACCATACACCTCTCTGAACGATGACTTTCACTCATTGATGTCAACTGTAAATATTTTTACAGGTTAGAAATGGCAGCAAAATTGTGTGCGGGAATTCTTAACAGAACATGTCAGTTTTGCTGTCTCTGCCCACCTACTTAAGGAAGAATTATGTTATCACAGCTGGAAAAGCGCTTTGTGTCTGTTATGACGTTTGCTTTTGTAACTCACTGAAATTCACTGGAACCGGGGAGCTGAGAACAGCATTTGTTCACTGGAGATTAGTTCTTCAACGCATTGATTGTGTAGGGGATTTACTACATCTGACATTTGACTTATGAATTGACACAGAACTGTGGGAAGGGATTCACTTTTCACTCACTCATCTGACCTGCATGCATACCAGCGAGTTCACACTGATAAGATGTCGTTCACCTGCGCTGATTGTTGGAACGGATTCACTTGGTCATCCAGCCTACTGACACTCCAGCAAGTTCACACTGGTGAGAAGCCGTTCACCTGTTCAGACTGTGGGAAGGGATTCACTTGGTCATCCAGCCGACTGACACACCAGCAAGTTCACACTGGTGAGAAGCCGTTCACCTGCTCAGACTGTGGGAAGGCATATACTCGGTCATCGCAAGTGATGGTACATCAGCGGATTCACACTGGGGAGAGCCCATTTTCCTGCTCTGAATGTGGGAAGAGATTCATACATTTATCTGACCTACAGGTGCACCAGCGAGTCCACACTGGGGAGAGGCCGTTCACCTGCTCAGTCTGTGGGAAAGGGTTTATTCGGTCATATCAACTGAAGGTGCATCAGCGAGTCCACTCTGGGGAGGGACCGTTCACCTGCTCTGAATGTGGGAGGAGATTTATTCATTTATCTGACCTGCAGGTGCACCAGCGAGTCCACACTGGAGAGAGGCCGTTCACCTGCTCAGACTGTGGGAAGCCCTTTACTCGGTCAGTTGAACTGAAGACACATCAGCGAATTCACACCGGGGAGAGGCTGTTCTTCTGCTCAGACTGTGGGAAAGAGTTCATTCGGTCATATCAACTGAAGGTGCATCAACGAGTTCACACTGGAGAGAGGCTGTTTACCTGCTCAGACTGTGGAAGGGGATTTACTCAGTCATCTCAGCTGATGATACATCAGCGTATTCACACTGGGGAGAGGCCGTACGCCTGTTCTGAATGTGGAAAGAGATTCAATCAGTCATTCGACTTACGGACAGACCGACGAGTCCACACTGGAGAGAGGCCATTCTCCTGCTCCCAATGTGGGAAGAGTCATCCCACCTTGTGACGCACTACCGAGTTCACACTGGGGAAACTGTTTAAACAGGCGACAGGCTACAGGCTGGATATTTCACCATCACAGTTGCTGAATCAAGTTCAAAAGTGACTGTTGGTGCCGAAACCGGCAATTACTTCTGCTGTTTATCAAACCCAGTTCTGCACTCCGGTCACTGAACGTGGGATGTATTCCTCGGCTAATGTTCACGTTTAATGGGATTGGAGTTTAATGGTTTGGATCTGTGACACAGAAATCTGTTCTCATTTAAATTCCTACCACATTGACAGAATCTCCTTTCTCTCCACTGACTATCATCTCCTATAACTGCCACAAGGCCTAAATCTACACTTCCCTGTTAAGCTTCAGAGCTAACAGTGCAACCAGCCTTTCTGTTGCTGCCGTGCCCCAATGGTTCACCCACCACCCACCCAGTAATATCCAACAAGGTGTTTTGCTGAGGAGAATGCCCACAGGACAGCCCTGCACTGTCTTCCTAATGACCCTTACCTCTGCTGGTGGTCACGCTTCTCCTGTCCGAAGCTTGTACTCTGGGTGTGGCCACCTCTTCAGATGTTTCATTGATAGTATCTTCAGGCTCCCGAATGATCCTGAGTACATCCAACTCCCTGAACCAGTCGTCAGACGCTGTAATTGGGTGCACATCATACAAACAATCATGAGGGAAACTGTTAGATATCCAGAATTCCCACATCTGACAGGAGGAGCACCCCATCTGCTCTGCACTAAAATACACCACCGTGGGTCGGGAAGGAATTAACATATGCAAAAAAAAATCAAACCTGAATTGGTCAGTGACAGTGTAAGCAGAGTGATCAACTCTCTGTGTTTTTGCCATGAGGTCAAAGGAATAGAGGCTGCTATTTTGTGAAGTTGCTCGGTAACCCCCATTTTGTGAACTGATTGCTATGGGATAACCTAATCAGATCAACTGAAAAAGAAGTTGCTGGTATTCCCATTCTAAGCCTGAAATCACTCTCACATATACTGTCAGGTGTGCAGAAGTAATCACGTTATCTCTGAACCTGAAGTAACTCTGAGATAAGGTGTGTATTATGTACAGTGGCAGGTTTACAGTAGGAATCTTGATATTTTTGCTGAGAGTCTGAGCGACACAGTTTGTCTGTTTGAAACCATAATGGAGGAGAACAAAAGAAATCACCTCCCACATGAAGTTGTGTCGCACTTGGACTACACCCAAAGGAAATCTGTTAGTCATCAGCCTGATCGACTTCTGACAATAGGAATGAGATGTGTCCTCTGAACTGATAAGAGTTGTTTCAAATGATTCAAATAAGACTTGTGTCAAAGCAAGTTAAGAGTTCCAAATTCAAAGGTGTGATAACTCCTGAGACTAACTATCACAAGGAAGAACCCCCATGGAAGGGACTGGAGAAGAAATGATCGATCATTTGGAAGCAGTGGGATCCCTTGTTTCAGTGTTGTGAAATTCAGAAGTGGTCAGATTGTGTATTACTACAGAGGGAACAGTGGAATTCATGTTTTAAGTTGTTCGCCTGGGGTGAACATAGTTACTTCGTTGTTTGTGCAGGAACAATAAAGTGCGAGTTTTGATTAATTACGAGTTGCCTGGTGAGTTTCCAAACTGATCTCAGTTGACGAACGGTGAACATATTTTCGCGCCCTGGGGTGCACTCGAAAAGAAAGAAAAGTGGTCTGGGACTCTGGTGTCGAGTTGAACCACACAGTAGGTTAGGATATTAAACTGTGAAAGGGAAAGGACAGGAGGAACCCAGGAATGCAGAGGATTTCAGAGATTTCTTTCTTGGTTAATTATGAAGGAAATGGTCAGATTATGAGGAGTGGTTAGGAAAGTTTCAGAGCCAAGGGTCCGGAACTGTGGAGGAAGAATTGTGGAAAATAGTTAGCGAAAAATAAATTAAAGAAATTACAAGGGATTAGAAATGTTATAATGTGATGTTTGTTGGATGATCTATTTGAAGTGAAGAGAGAAAAAACTGAAACTGACAGAGGAATTGTGTAAGTGTAGGGAAGAGTTAGAAATTCTGACGGAGCAGCATCAGGTGAATTTGATCCACATGAGTCAGTTTCAGGCTCAGTGTGAACCGTTAACAAGAGAAAATGAGAAAACTGAAGAGGAGTATAAACAGGCGGATACAGAATTAGAGAAAGGAAAAGTCAGGGTCGGGATTTACGGCTGTTGTGAATGTCATGAAGAAATCGGCAGCTGAGAAGAAAGGCTGCGCTGATCGCAAGTGTTTAAAACAGATGGAAAATCTGCAATCTGCAATCTCTCAGCTCGGAGAGGAGTGATATGTGCGAGGACGGACGATGATGGTGATGCAGTTTGGGGTGATTTAGCGTATGCAGAGACGCTTGTATCACACACCGGGTTGCTCACTTTATTCTCCTGATCAGGTAATCGTAGCCTTTGCCCAGGGGCAGGTATGGTCAGGTAGTGCCCAACCTTCTCAGAGTGTTTCAACCCTTAACCACTACACTGTCCAGCTGGTGGATCAGAAGTAAGGGCCAAGTCACTGCCCAACTATTCCTGACCTCCAGCTCAACCCCTCTCTCCAGCTCCATACCCAGTCAGGGGCTCCTTCTGCTGTCTCCCCCATCCTGCCATCTGCTTGCTTCTTGCTCTTTTCATCAAGGCCCAGCACAGTCAGCCACCTCCATGCTGGCCGTGCTGGGACCGCACTACAGTCGATCTCCATGAGGAACAGCCACGCCTACCATCCTTTCTCCCTGCTCTCCGGGACTAAAAGTGTCAAAGCCAGGATTATTGGGGAAGTGACCCGCCTCCCAGCCGATTTTTCCGTGAGTGGGTGGAACCTTCAACACCCAGTGCCCCAATGGCGCCTGTTGTAATGGAGGGACTGCAGGACACACCAGAGCCGGGGGTGTGGGGCGTGTGTGACACGGTATTCTGTCCCTTTGACGTGGCCCAATTGATAGATGTGAATGAGAGATAATTCTCGGAACCTTTCCCAGTCCATTCAGCAGACAGGATAACTCACGGTTTATATGACGGAGGAGGGGACGCTAACCCTTCTCTGTCTAACTTCAGCTTTCCCTTCAGCCCTGCCGGAGGAACAGGCACCCGCCCAGGCGACACGGGGTGATTTACAGAAGGCACCATTAGAAGCTGCTGGACTAATAGAGGTGACAGTGGAGGTTTTGCATAACTGCAGACAGTGGAAAGGAAGGAACCTTCTATATCTGTGACGAGGTTGTGGCCAGTTTTCACGAGTGTTTTTGGTCCTACTTTGGATACGCAGAATTTGACTCCGTGACAGAGTAGGAACTGGCCGAGGAACTTGGTATCGTACAGTACCGAGGAGAGCAGAAGGGTGTGTGAAATGATTGATCCATTCAAATCCCACACAAGCTGAAGCATGGGCTCTCAGAAGGATGATGTAAACGAGGGAAAAAGGATTCAGGGAGGAAGGTACAGAGGAGGGTTAGGGGAAACAAGGTTCTAAAACGACCCTATAACAGAACAAGGTGTGCAGTGGCACAATGAAGGGAGACGGGATGCTGATCAGGATGAGCTGCCGCCGAGCTCCACAGCTCCGCCTAATGGCTGGGTAGTCAAACACGTGGTTGAAACACTTAACGTTCCCTCTGTTATGAGTACTGGATCCCCAACGAAATGATGCAATTCTAGACACAAAGTTTATTTTGCCGTTGATTGCCCATAGCCCAGGTGGGTTAGGGTTTGTCAGGATGTAACAATGTCCCATTGCCCCTGGAAGGACAACTGTGTTACCTACAATGCATTGCCCATGATGCTGTTGAAAAGCCACGACTTGTATCCAGAGTTACCTATGGGGAGTCCAAGTTGTACATGTGTTCACCACATGGTTGGATGGTGCAGCTGGACAGCTTGTAGAAACTAAAGTAGGAATCCACCCCATAATCTTTATTTGGAATGCCGGAGACTCTTGAACCACCCTAAACATGGCCACGTTCAATGCAACACTTTGGGAAAGAGAAAATACGGGACTGAACCGAGGGGATAAATTGAACTCGAGGTCTATGGATACGTGTATAGTCAGGGAGGGTCAGGGAGAGACAATGAGTCGATCCACACGGATACACAGAAACACGCTACACACTTTCTTATCCGCCTCTCCAGCGCTCCGCCGTGTTCTTTAACGCATACGTGGTGATATGATTGAAACATACTCATCCCCCTACTAAGCTTTGTGCCCATGTATTAGGGTTAAGTGTGGGTCTTGGACGAGCACCGAAATGTTCTGACTGTGACTTAGTCACTGAAGATGCGGAGGGTTCTGTGGATATGAAACTGTTTATTCACCATGATCAGCAGATCTTTTCTTGGCGACCCCCTCGCTAGAGTCCCCGAAACACAAACTAATTAGAGTGTTTATACTCTCGAGGAGAATGGTAACAGCAGGTGATTCAATAAAATTTTACAAGCTACAATGACATAATTTACTTCAGTATTCTGTGTCTCTCAATTGGCTCCATTGAAGTACATATTAACAGTGGGATCACATTGAATTGATAAGAAACCACTGAAGGTTCAGTCACCTTTGTTCGGACAAAGTAATTTACACAAACAGTCCAAACATTGCACTCGTTCATTATTTAATCGCAATCTGTCACCACGGGGATTGCACCTGCCTGACATAATTGTTTTGTAAATAATTTTAAAACAGTTATTTAAATCTGTTGAAATGTGTCCCTGTGGAGCCGCTAAATGGTATTAAAACCGCAGGCATGTGCTGCCTCCAGATTTCATTCCGAGAGATCGCCTGTAGCACAGTGGGGACAGGTTACTGGACAGAGAAAATGCCTGCAATGTTGGATAGGTACAGTAGTGTATTGTACGTGTTCATCGCCGTCATTGGAGTTCCTGGTGAGTGAGCAAAGCAATTCATGTTTGGTATTTCTGTGTGTTAACCATGTGAATCTGTTCATGGTCATTTGACAAGCTTCTAACTAGATGATCATTGTACAAATATCCGTCAGAGATATTGATCCGGTCAGTTCAACACTCTGATTTATCATATTTAGTGACAGGCGGAGCTAAACTTCTGTCTCTCATCTAACTCAGGGATCGACTCGAACGTTGTTCTTGCCTTCAATGTCACCTTGTCCGGAGTTGTCCCATTGTGGGGACAGGCAGATCTCCCGCAAGGTGTGACTGGGAGTCGTTTACATTGTAAAGGTCACTGTTTCTGAGTTATTTACCAGAGAGAAACCCTGGTGCTGTGTTTCAGGTTTCCCTGTGGAGTCTGTCACAGTCGGATCTCACTGCCTCTCGGTCAATAACTGCGTCTGTAAACGCAAAGTACACATTGGAAACGAGCAGTCAACGTTTCGGGCCGAGACGCGTTTCTACGGATGCTGTCCGACCTGCTGAGCTCCTCCAGCTTGTTGTACGCGTTAATAATTGGGTCTGATCATCTGAACCACTGTCCGCGAATCTGCTGACGAGAGTTATCGAATTGAACTGCGCTGTGGAATTAATTCATCAACGGAGCCGCTCAGCCTCAGGTTACTGAGTTGTTCCTGCTTTCCCTCTGAGACGTGTCGTAAATTGCACCGCTTCGTCCTGTAGAAATGTCTCTGTCCAAAACCGAAGTTTGTTCAATTCCATGGATGCTGCCGGAGCTGCTGAGTCCCTCCAGTACTTTTTGTGTGTTGCTTCCCTCCGTATCATTTCAGGGCCCCGTCAGATGTTGAGTTTCCAGGGGCCTGGTCTGTCACGGTTAAATTAGTGAAACCGGCCACGATAGTGACTGGAATCGGTATTAGCACTGACCGTTGTTGTTCACCTAGATCGCTTTTATCGCCGACGATTGCCCACACATCGTCTTATCTCCACACTGACGAAGGCAGGTCAGAGACAGTGCGAACAGTGTCTCAAGTTAGATCAGCAGACGTTCACAGTCTCGAGAACTTCTGATCTTTAGCTGAAATCCGATCCCTTGAGGAATTGTTTCAATAATGCCCTTTCTCTGTTATATCTCTCTCCCTCACTCTCTCTCCCCCGTCCCCCTCCCCCATCCCATCACCCTCCCCTCCCGTCCCCTCTCCCCGTCTCCCTCCCTCCCTCCCTCCACTCTGCCCCTCACCCAACACGCAGTGAATTTAGTGGCGATCGTGATCCTGTCTCGGGGAAAGTGCGGCCTCTCTACCTGCACCACGCGCTACCTGGTGGCCATGGCAGCGGCGGATCTACTGACCATTGTCACCAGCGTCATTTTGTACCGAATCAGAGTGTATTACTTCCGGTGGAGTTTTCTGGGCATCACTCCTGTGTGCAGTGTTATCGATGTACTGAGCTACACGGCCACACACTGTTCTGTCTGGTTCACTGTCACTTTCACCTTTGACCGGTTTGTCGCCATTTGCTGTCAGAAACTGAAAACAAAATATTGCACCGGGAAAACTGCGGCTGTGGTTCTAACAACAACCGCCGTAATGTCCTGTCTGAGAAACGTTCCCCGATACTTCACGTGGGAACCCTGGATGATCATCGAAAATGTACCGTGGTTCTGTATTACCAAGGACAATTATTTCACTGACCCCTGGTGGGTGGGCTATGACTGGCTCGATACGGTTTTAACTCCGTTCCTCCCTTTCGCTGGGATCCTGCTGCTCAACGCTCTGACCGTCAGGCACATTTTAGTGGCCAGTCGGGTCCGTAAGGGGCTGAAAGGTCAGAGCAAGGGGGACAACTGCAGTGACACTGAGATAGAGAGCAGGAGAAGGTCTGTGGTTTTACTTTTCACCCTCTCCGGCAGCTTCATTCTCCTGTGGATGACACTGGTTGTAAATTTCATACATTATCAGGTCTCAGGAAAAGGATCCGAATTCAGTGATTCTGAACGGATCTTTCACTACGTCGGGTATTTGCTGACTGATTTCAGCTGCTGCACAAACACATTTATTTACACGGTGACTCAGTCAAAATTCAGGGAGCAGATAATTAGGTCGGTGAAATATCCGGTCACCTCGGTGTTGCAGATTATTCATAAAGCCGCGTCCTGATCACAGCCGGAGGCGGCCGCAATTTCTCCAGTCCCGACGCCAGCTCCTCACATTCTCCGCTTGATCTCTCAGTTGTTATTCCGGGTTCGAGTTTCCCATCGACCGGGAGGTCTGGGACATTAGGATAGTGTGTTTCTGGGGAGAGGCGAAACAGCGTCTTGGACTCGCCAGATGTCAGTCAACGAATTACTCTGGAATGATAGCCACCCATTGGTCTGTTTGTATGTCCATTTATCCCTATTACCGCCCACCAACCACACAGACCGACTTTCCCACAAGGCAGCGGGAGTTCTAGTCTGATTCTAGTTGGCTAATCCAATATCAAACACACCAGTTTCCGCCTTCCTCTTGAATGATTGGCTAACGTGAATATAAATAGGGCGGGTTTTGGATACGTGGTGGTTGTCACTCCAAATTAATACACATTCCCGCCACGAACGGGACTGGAATATGGTGTAGATAATTGGGAAATAATACCCTCGCTGCTTCTTTGTTCTAATGAAAACTAAATTATCACCGAAATCCTACCGATTGTATCAATTGAAACCCAATAGAGAGAATCAAATTAAACTCATTCCCACAACTGAAATGAAAGATATCCGCCCCTAACGATTTAATTTCATTTCTATCTACCTGATCACCTTCATCCTGAAATTATATGTGTTCAAATGCTTCATAATGATAACATCTAGCATGTAATTCATTGTACTCTGGCTAATTCAGGTCGTATCCATATAATTCCTTCCCTTCTTGTTTTTACCCTCTTCTCCCATGAACCCAACACTGTTAAGTATTTTTTAAAGCTGTCTCCCCTTGTGCCCAGTGTCCCACTAGATTTACCAGAAGCCGCTAATTCTTAACCTGCAAACCCTGAAATTGGTTCTGATTTGCAAAGTGGGAGGTCTTTATCCGCATTTAAACATTTAACAGCTTTTGAAACTAAACAGTCAACCCGCTCATTCCACTCAGTACCTCCATGTGCAGGGTCCCGTGCGCGTGTAAACTAATACTTTGCTTATGAAATAATGTTTGATGAGTTTCCAACAGTAACTCTGACTGACTGCTGGTGTCCAGCTAGTTCCAGACTGACCAACCCCTTTTGAAATTAATCAGAACCGAAAAAGCATCTGAACAAATTACAAATTTACATGGACAAATTTCCTCCACTCAGTGTACGCCTAACATGATGGCAACATATTCTGCGGTTTATACTGATAAATGGTTGGTAAGTTGTTTTTTTTTATTTCGGACACAAATAACAGCCACACGATCATTCCCAGTCAAATTGCCTTTTGATTCCTCTGCAACAATGGCAAACTCATCAAAATAATTTTCTTTAATATATTGATGAACTAACAGATCCTCAGGCAGAACAGAGTCCTTGGACTTTATTGAAATGTGAGACCAAAAATGAACTAGTCACAGGCAGAACAAAGTGGGGTTTCGGAGAACGTGCCAGTGCGCCATCTTGCATAATCCAACAATCCCATCTTCCCAACCTGTGATTTTGGTTCTTTGTTAAAACAGCTGGAGAAACGCACAGGACATACAGATGACATTGAACAACAGACCCAGATCCGATCCCACCAGTCAGAGAGCTAACTATCTACTAGCAACCTCGGGCTTCTCCCACAAAGCTAATGTCTAACCCTATCTGGAAAGCTAAGTTGAACAAACGCCCTTGCGGGACCATGTCAGACGTCACACTAAATGCCATGTAGAGAATATGAACTGCAACGCCTTCTTTAAGTTTCCACGCAAAGCACAGAGTGGTACCATACATAAACCCACGCCGATCCCAATCAGTCCATATCGATCCAAACACTAATACATACGGTCCTTAAAATATCTTCCAATTACTTTACCGCCATTGATATCAGGCTTTCCGGCCTATAACTTCCTGGTTTACTTCTAGAGCCTTTCTTAAGCAGAAAATACAATTCTCCAACTCTCTGGTCACTAAGGATAATTGTAGAGTGCATTAGGATTTTTGCTTTATTTGACAAGGTGAGGAGAGAGATTGATGAGGGCAGGGCAGTGGATGTTGTCTACACGGATTTTAGTAAGGGGCTTGACAAAGTCCCCTACGGGAGTAGATCTAGAAGATTCGAATGCATGGGATCCACGGCAATTTGTCTGTTTGAATTCAGAACTGGCTTGTTTACTGAAGACAGAGGGTAGTGTTGGACTTATTTAGGCTGGAGATCTCTAACAAACGGAGTTCCGCAGGGATCTGTGCTGGGACCTCTACTCGTTGTAATGCATACAAATGCCTGGATGAAAATGTACAAGTGTGGAGTTGTGTGTGGCGCCGAGGACTGGCAAGCAATACAGCATCAGTTGCAGATTCGAGTTAAGAAATGGCAGCTGGAGGTCGACCCAGATAAATGTGAGGTGTTGCACCTCAGTCGGGCAAATGCAAGGAGACAGCTAAGCACACGATCATTAACAGAGCTGCTGAGCAGACAGAGCTTGGGATCGAAGATCATCACACTTTGGAAGTGGATACGCACGTCGATAAGGATAAATTGTGTTGCTTTCTCTGGCGGGGGCTGAGGGGAAACCAGAGAGAGGTTTACAAGATCACGAGAGACATAGAGGGTGTGGATAGAGAGTTTCCGTATCCGTGGGTTGTAATGTCTAATACCACAGGCCATGTATTGAACGTGAGAGACATAGAGGGTGTGGATGGAGAGTATCCGTATCCCGGAGTTGTAATGTCTAATACCACAGGCCATGTATTGAACGTGAGAGAAGGTTTGTTGAAGTTTGATATGAGGGATGTTTTTACTCAGAGAGCCATGAATGCATGGTATGATGTTAGAAACAAATATATAAGAGGTTTTTAAGGGAAGTTTGGACAGGCACATAGATGAAAGGAGGATGGGGGTATATGGATGTTGTGTAGGTCGGAGGGAATAGTGTTTGGGTGCTTTTGATTTGCTCTGTAGCTTGTTGAACACCATACTGCGGGCCGAATGGCCTGTTCATGCGCTGTAGTGTTCAATGCTCTAACGTAAATATTTCTGCCAATGTTGGCCTCCCACGGGGCCTCAGCGAACAGTTTGTCAGTTCCTGGGTATTCGTACACCCTCATTTGCCTCACCACAGCAAAGTCCCTCCCCCACCCCCATAATCAGTCGGTGGTTCATGAAGATGATGCTGTTTTGTCGAACTTCTATACACCCTGTGATCATCTCCTAATTAAATACAAATGCAGAAAACTATCTACGGTCTCCCCTATCTCTCTCGTCTACAGAAATTGATTACCGATCTGATCTTGTACTTCTCTCCCTTGCAACCCCGTTGCTCTTAACGTATCTGTGGAGTCGCTCAGGATTCACCTTTCCTCGGGCTATTGAGACCGAATGAAATCACAGGAGAGACACTGAACCTTGTGGACATAGAAGGGTCTGTAATCAGCAAAGAGAATCAGACACCCTTTGGAGTTAGGACCTGCCCGAACCAATATTACACGACATTATTATATGCTGAATATCAGCAGGACTGTTTTGCATTTCCAATGTTTTCATAATGCTTCCTTTAAATTACATATACTTTTCAAGCACCGCAATCTCCCCTGCAACACTCACGACACCGAGAATGAATTTGATTCGCCGCTGACTCTAGGCTGCATTCATGAATTTGCAGCATCTCAGGACCACGGAGTGTTTCTTTGCTTGCGATCAGCCAGTCTGTCCAGGAACACTATTGTTCTGGTCTGCACTTTAAGCTCATCAACAATTGATACTCAGGTCTGAAAACCGTTTCCTGGTGAAATTAACATTTGCTATACTGTATACCATCACTCCGGAATTGCCCTAACAGGGATACACCACGCCTTCGTCCAGATACCTGGATACTTTAAAGCGGCCTCTTGCATGCCTTCTACTGCAACCATCCCTCATTTGTTACCACCCGCCTACAGCTATGACGCAGCTCCGTTCTTCATAACCAGGGCCTCAACACCTCTTCAAAGCCAATATTCCCTTATACTGTTTTATTTTTTTTTCTGACAGACACATGCAAGATTTTCACTCTCAAAACTTCACATATTTGCAGGAAAACCACTTGTCCCAGTCCTTCACTTTCCAGATCTCTGCTGACAGCGGTAAAATTGATCTTTCTTCAATTTAGTATCTAAGCATGTGGACCAGAATTGGAAATGTGAAGCAGCGGGTATAGACTGGAGATCGCAGCGTACCAGCGTGGCGCAGATCTTAGAGCAAGGGATGACCGGGGATTTGGATAACTTAAGCAATGGGCCTAATAGAAAACGCCAGCAATTGGAGTTGGAGGTGAGGGACGGGCCAGTATTTACTTTTACTCTTCCCTGTGCTGAACGAAGTCTGTCCCCTGCAAATAACGGGCTCCTACAGCAGCACCTGGCTTTATGTGTGTCGAATCACTTCCCTGAACTTCAGTTCTGAATGCTCTGTGCTCACTGTTATTGTTTGAGCAATTTTATTTTTTCTGTACAGAGGGTGTTTGACAGTTTTTTTTTTTGTTTCCAGAGGGTTTCTTTGTTTTGTGATTGCCTGTAAGGAGCCAAATATCAAGATTGTAAATAGTACCCACAGCTTGATAGAAAATATATTTTGCCCACTGGTGGACTGCCCTGGAGGTTGAGGTCACAGGGAATCCAGGGATAGCTGACTAAATTGATACACATTTGGATTGATAGTAGAAAACAGATGACAAAGGTGGAACGTTAATCCTCTGATTGTAGACCTCTCACCAGGAGCGTGCCGTGGAGACTGCAATTGAATAATTCGTAATGTTTGGAATATATCCATCCTGCACCTTCCACATTTCCCCCAGAAACCCATTCCACTGTTGCTCTGCTGTCATCACTTCCAACATCTCCTTCCAATTTACATTGGCCAACTTCTCTCTGATACCACTGTAATTTATTTTACTCCACTGAAATACTGCAACATCGTACTTCACTTTCTCCTTGTCAAATTTCAAGCTGAAGTCAATCATATTGTGATCACTGCCTCCTAATAGTTGTCTTACCTTAAGCTGCTTATTCACTCCCGCTTCATTACATAGCACCCAGTTAAGTATTGCTTATCCCCAAGTAGGCTCAACACCAGTCTTCAGTAAAAAGCCGTCTCATAGGCATTCAATAAACTCACTCTCTTGACATCCATTTCCAACCAGATTTTCCCAATCGACCTGCATGTTGAAATCTCCTATGACTATCATTACATTTCCCTTTTGACACAGCTTTTCTATTTCCTGTTGTAATCTGCAGTCCACTTCCCAGATAGTGTTGTGAAGCCTGTATATAACTGCCATCATGTTTCTTTTACACTTATGGTTTCTGAACTTAACACACAAGCATTTGACATCTTCCGATCCTGTGTCACATCCTGCTACAGATCTGATGAAATTCTATACCAGCATATCCATGCCGTCCTCTCTGCCTTCCTTCCTATTCCTCCATTACGAGTAACCGTGGACATTCAGCTTCCAACTACAACCATTGTTCAGCACGTTACAGTGATGACCATAACATCAAACCTGACAATCCGCAACAGTGCAACATGATCATCCTTATTTCTTAAACTCTGCACATTGCAATATAGCACATTGCGTAAATTATTTCCGAACCTTATTGATTTTGCATCCCTAATGCCCTGATACTCACCCAGCTCGCTGCAATTATGTCTTATCATAATTATGCCTTCGTGACAGTCTGACTGCACACCAACTTTACTTCTTTAGCATCCATCCTACCATGAGTTTCCCACCGCCCCCTGCCGGATTATTTTAAACCATCCCCAATGGCACTTACAAACTTGCCCATGAGAATATTGGCTCCCGTCGGGTTCAGGACTAATCCATCTCTTTTGAATAGGAGAGATCCCATTGATCCAAGATCTTGAATCCCTGCCACCTGCACCAGCTTCTCAGCCATGCATTAATCTGCCGAATCAACCTGTTCCTACCCTCACCGGTACGTGACAGATGCAACAATCCAGAAGGGATGAGAATATACAAGACAGGTTTAGTAAGTTTGCAGATGACACTGGAATAGGTGCTGTAGTCGACAGTAAAACAGGTTATCAAAAATTTCAGGGCAATCCTGACCAGCTGATTACATGGGGGGAGGACTGGCGACTGGAATTTACTTCTGATCAGTCCAGGATGTTGCATTTTGGGACGTCAAATTCAGGTTGGACTTTCGTAGTGGAAAGGACTGTCTTGCGGAGTATTGCAGGGCAGTAAAACCTTGGAGTACACATCCATGGCTTACTGAAACTTCAGTCAAAACCTGACAGGGTGCTGAAGAAAGCTTTTGGCACCCTCACCCTCATAAATCAGTGCACTGAGAGTAACGGGTTGGCTGTAATGGTGCAGTTGCTTAGGACAATGTTGAAACCACACCTGGGGAATCATAAACACAGGTGATTCTGCAACAATTCGAAATCCAGAGCAACACATATGAAATGTTAGACCACATAAGGTCAGGCTACATGAATGGAGGGGAATAAATGGTTGACTCTTTGTGTCAAGACCCTTCATCAGGACAGGAATGGAAGGGGGAAGAAGACAGAATGCAAATAATCAGAGACTAAATGTTGATGCTCAGTCATTCATTGTCGTTTTCCCTCTCATCTGTTTCCCTGGTCCTTATCAGATGCTCTTACCGCGACGACTGTCCAGAGCCAGAAATCTGCCCTCTGCTAACCCGTCTCTGGTTTCTGACTGAACATCCAACTTATGGTTCCCCATTCTGCTTTCAGACGCTGTAGGGCAGGGGAGTATTCTCACACAGCGGTGTGACACGTAGTCCTTCAGAAGCAGTTAAAATGACCCACAACATTGAAATGAGCTGGGAGCAAAGTAGTTAATACTGGTGTTGTTCATCCTGAAGTAGAGTTTCTCTCTGGGCTCAGCAAATTTGAAGATTAAATATCCGGCACGCAAATTATTTAAACCTTCTTGCCAGTGTGAAATCTATAGTGCGCCACAAGGTTGGATGACTGAGTGAATCTTCTCACATTCAGTCAGAAGAACGGCCTCTCTCCAGCATGAACACGCTGATGTGTCTGTAGTGTGGTTGAGTGCGTGAATCCTGAGCAGGTGAGTGGTTACTCACCCATGTGAACTTGCTTGTGCATCTGTAGGTTTGATGACCGAGTGAATCCCTTCCCGCACTTTGAGCAGGCGAATGCTTTCTTCCCAGTGTGAACAGACTGGTGTGCCAGGAGAGCAGTTGACTGGGTGAATCCATTCCCACAATCTGAGCAGGTGAACGGCCTCTTCTCAGTGTGAATGCGCTTGTGTACCTTCAATTGTGATGACTGTTTAAAACCCTTCCCACTGTCTGAGCAAATAAATGGCTTCTCCCCAGTGTGAATTCGCTGGTGTGTCAGTAGGTCAAATGACTGAGTGAATCCCTTCGCACAATCATAGCAGGTGAACGGCTTCTCTCCAGTGTGAATTTGCTGCTGTAACTTCACTTGGGACGGCTGAGTGAATCCCTTCCCACAGTATGAGCAGGCAAAAGTTCTCTCCCTAGTGTGGATTCGATGGTGTGTCAGTAGGGCAGACGACCGAGTGAATCTTTTCCCACAGTCTGAGCAGGTGAACGGCCTCTCCCCGGTGTGAATTCGCTGGTGTATCAATAGGTCACACGTCCGAGTGAGTCCCTTCCCAGAATCAGTGCAGATGAAAGGCCTCTCACCAGTGTGTATTCGCTGGTGAGTCAGTCGGCCAAATGACCGAGTGAATCCCTTCCCACAAACAGAGTAGGTGAATGGCCTCGTCCCAGGGTACATTCGCTGATGTACCTTCAGTTTAGATGACTGATGAATCCGTCCGTGTTACAGTGACGTTCAACCCAAGTCGGTGGAAGAAGTCATTTTCCTCCCATTCATGGCTTCGGAAACTGGACAGTCTTCCTGTCTGTAAAGGATTGGGACACCTTTATGTGTCTCGGTTTGATTCTCTGGGTTTGTATTATTCACTACTCCCTCACAGCTACGCAGGTGATTTGCTGCCCACTGAGGGAAATGCTCTGCACCGATTGCCTGACTTGCCGGACAGATGGAATGTTAGTTTAAAGTGATTTGCGGTTTTTCGGTTGTGCAGAAATTTCCTGTGCAGACCGATGGTCGGTCCACACACTTATTTAAAAATAGAGGGAACATCAGTAACATTTCAACTTCTGGTTCTTTCTCACAGCACCGTTAAAAGGCTCAGAGATTACATGGGTAATGATGGATTCTTTCCAATTACTCTGATGACCTGTTCCCCACAGGTGACTAATGGTGGCGAACTCATCGATGCACTTCTGTGATGTGAAAGCTGCAGGTCACCTGTTACCCAGGAAAGGGTATTTGCTGTCGTTCTGTACCCAGAGAGAGAAACATGCTGTCACGGGTAGAAAGGTCCGGAAAAAGAGGAGGCAGAGCAAAAGTGAATTTCTGTAGATCTAAAGCTGATGGAAGGACGTTGTTGTTTTTTTATTCAACACTAGTTGACATTTTCACGGACTTGAAGGCAAACACTTCATCTGTACTTAACTCAGTACTACTTTTGCTCCAAGTTCCTAATACAGTATTTGGATTTAAATATGTGGAGCTCAGCAGCATTTGTGAGATCCATCCGCTCTCCTTCCCTTCCCTCTGTTCTTCCAAACACGCCATACTAACTGATGGGAAAATCACTGATATCAGCCATGCCTGCCCCTTTACCCAGTAAACCCCACGAAACAGAAAGCTGTCTCTCGGCCTCGGTCGCAGTGATGCGCATGCGTCACAAAAAAGGCACCAGCGCTTTCGCTCATCAAGGTTACCCGCGGCCTGTTTACGAATCGTGCGACTGAGAGAGAGGGAAAGGACCGGGACTGTCCTGCGGTGCGGAGCCTCAGTGTGTCCGGAGATCATAGTAAGTGTATCTCAGTCACAGTTCGGTCGTGGGTACCGATAAAATTTCTGCCAGGAGTTCCGCTCCAACCTGCTGCCAATTCTGAGACCTTTGGCCAAAATGCGCATGCGCTGCTTTCCGACACTGTCAGTCAGTTTTGCTCATGCGCACTTTATCGTCTGGTCACACACACGGAAATCTGGATCGAACAAGAGAAAGCCTGCAGATCCAAAGCAATTCACACGAAACGCTGCAGGAACTCATAGCACAGTCAGCATCTAATTACAGAAGCAGAAACTCAGAGTGGGGAATAGAGGGGGACGGGTCTCTGTTTACCAGAAGGAGAAAACATTATTCATGCCACCAGGTTGGAGGGTACCCAGATGGAATCTGAGGTGTTCCTCCTTCACACTGTCATCTTGACACAAGTGGAGGCCTTCGATCAACACGTTGGAACGAGAATGGGAAGCGGATTTAAAACGTTCGGCCACCAGGAAGTGCCCCTTGTGCTGGATAGTAATCATAAGACATATAGCAGCAGAACGCCGTAGTTTAGAATTTAATCCTCACTAACGCCCTGTGCAACTTCAACGTAAAATCTCAATTCCTGGTATTAATAATGTGACTAAATGAGAAGCGAGAGAGTATATGGAACCTCTGGATATTAATGCTGGAGAGGTAGCAATTGTGAAGAAGGAAATGGCAGAGGAACTGAACAGTTGTTTGGGACCAGGCTTCACTGTGGGAGACACCAGCATTATGCCAGAAGATCGACTGATCGGGAGGCAGAAGCGTGGGAAGTTGCCATTACTAAGGGAAAGGAAATGGTGCTGAAAGAAGTGGCTGACGAGATTGTGGAGGCATTAGAAATGATATTTCAGGAACACTAGATTCTGGAATGGCTCCAGAAATGTTGGGAAAATTATAACTGTCACTTCAGTCTTCAAGGAAAGGAGAGTGGTGGAAAAAAGGAAATTAAAGGCCAGTTAGTCTGACCTCAGTGGTTGGGGTGATGTTCCGGTTGATTGCTCAGGATGTGGTTTCACGGTACCTGGAGGCACATGATAATATAGGCCTCAGGCGGCATGGCTTACTGAAGGAACGCCCTTGCCTGATAAATCTATTGGAATTCTTTGACGAAATAATAAGCATGATCGACAAAAGAGAATCGCTGGATGCTGTGCACGGATTTTGAAAAGGCAGTTGACATGAGTGCGCTTAACAAGTTAAGAGCAGATGGGATTACAGCAAAGCCGGTAGCATGGATAATGCATTGATCGTTTGGCAGGAGGCAACAAATGGAAATAAAGGTTTGGTTGGTTTTTATTGGTTGGCTGCCGATAACTAGTGGTGTACAACAAGGGTGTGTGTTGGGACAGCTTATTTAATACATCATATGTCAATGATATGAGGGATGGCATAGTTGGCTTTGTGTCCAAGGTTGTGGATGACGTAAATGTATGGGGAGGGGCAGGTAGTTTTGAGAACGCAAAGTGGTTAAAGAACATTTTAGACTGATTAGGAGAATTGAGATATAAGAGAAAGATGGAATATGTTTTCGGGAAATGTACGGCAATGAAATTTGGAATATAAGTTTCGGCTATTTTGCAGATGGAGAGGAAATTCAAAGTTTGAGGCGCAAAGGGACTTGAGAGCTCCCGTGCAGGATTCACTAAATTCTAATTTGCTGGTTGAGACTGTGGTGAGGAAGGCAAATGTGAAGTCAGCATTCATTTCGCTGGAACTGCTGTACAAACGTAAGGATTATAATGTTGAGGCTTTATAGAGAACTGGTTAGGCCGCACATGGAGTATTGTGAGCAGTTGTGGGACCCTCGACTGAGAAAGGATGTGCTGACTTTTGACAGGTTTCAAACGAGGTTCAAGTAAATGAATCCAGGATTGCAGGCCTTGACATACCAAGCGCCACTGTGTCTCTTCACATGGTCAATGTGCCAAAATCCCACATCATGATTCTCTCCAGGAGTTATGGAACTTTCCAGATCTCTCTGTCCTCCGGCACGCCTCAATTCCATGTCATTCCGTGTACTTACATACAGTATGGTGTCCCTTAGAATGTCTTCCAATGAGTTACCCAGGACTGATGTCACATTCACCTGCCCCTGATTTCCCGGGTTATTCTCAGAGCTCTTCTTGACTAATAGGAGTTAACCCCCAGCTTTCCGCCCGTGGTTGAGGCGTTTTAATACCTCTGCCAGTGTCCATGCAATTACTACACTAGCCACCCACAAGAGGCGAGGGGAAACCCAATCTGGGCCTAGACATTCGTCACCCCTAATTTGTGTCAGGTTGGCAAAAACGTCTTCCTTTGTAATGTGTATATTGTCCATCACCTTAGGGCTGTTTTGGCCCATTTCCTTCGTTCATGTGTCTATCACCCAAGCAAAAACAGATGGAAAGTATCGTTTAAGATCTTCCCTAACTCTTTCGGCTCCATTATTGCATGATCTTTCTGATCGTCAAGGGCACTATTTTTTGTCCCTAGCAAACATTTTGCTCTTTTTACATCTACAAAGGTCCTTGGGATTTTCCTTTACCATGACCGCTCGATACAACTCATGCCCTCATTTAGCCCGACCCAATCATCTCTTAAATATTGCATGCATTTCTTATACTTTACAAGACAGTCATTTAATCCCAGGTGTCGATGCCTGATATGCCTCTCTCTTGTTGTTAAAAAGGCCCTCAACATCCTTCTAAATCAAGATTCCCAAAACTCTTGCGATTTATTCCGACAGGAACCTACACGCCCTGAACTCTCAATACTTCACATCTGAAAGTGCCGCACTTAGAAGGGATCCTAACCAAGTCCACACCAGCCTGAACTCTTTCGATGACATCGAAATTAGTCTTCTTCCAATCTAGAATTTCAATCCGTGGACCATTTGTGTATATCATCATAATTATGTTAAAGGTATGCAGAGATGAGTTCAGTGGACCTTGACACGTCTTATACACCCTTTTTCAATTTATTCCCACCTATGTTCTTGACACTTCTCATGCTTTAAATTTTTTAAAATGATTTTAAATTCCCTGGCCCCCCAATGTCTTACTTTCACCATGGACGTCCAATCCCTATATACATCCACCCCCACCGAGATGGTCCCAAAGCTCTACGCTTTTTTTCTTTTTTTTTTTTTTTTTTGGATTCCAGACCTAACCAATTTCCCTCTACCACCACTGTCCTCCGTCTAGCGGAATTAGTTCTTACTCTCAATAATTTCTCCCTTGGCTCCTCCCACTTCCTCCAAACCAAAAGTGTAGCCATGGGCACCCGCATGGGTCCCAGTTATGCCTGTCTTTTAGTTGGCCTCGTGGAACAGTCCATGTTCCAAGTCTGTACGGGTATCGGACTCTTTTCCTTCGGTACATCGACGACTGCATCGGCGCTGCCTCCTGCACGCATGCTGAGCTCGTCGACTTCATTAACTTTGCCTCCAACTTTCATCCTGCCCTCAAATTTACCTGGTCCATTTCCGACACCTCCCTCCCCTTTCTTGTTCTTTCTGTCTCCATCTCTGGAGATAGCCTATCTGCTAATATCTGCAATAAGCCTACAGACTCTCACAGCTCCCTGGACTATTCCTCTTTCTACCTTGTCTCTTGCAAAAAATGCTATCCCCTTCGCACAATTCCTCCGTCTATGCCGCATCTGCTCTCAGGATGAGGCTTTTCATTCCAGGACGAAGGAGATGTCTTCTTTTTTTTAAACAAAGGGGCTTCCCTTCTTCCACCATTAACTCTGCTCTCTAACGCATCTCCCCCATTTCCCGCACATCAGCCCTCACTCCATTCACTCGCCAACCCACTCGGGATAGGGTTCCCCTGGTCCTTACCTACCACCCCACCAGCTTCCAGGTCCAACGTATAATTCTCCGTGACTTCCACCACCTCCAAAGGGGTCCCACTACCAAACACATTTTTCCTTCCCCCCCTCTTTCTGCTTTTCGCAGGGATCGCTCCCTACGCGACTCCATTGTCCACTCGTCCCCCCCCATCCCTTCCCACCGATCTCCCTCCTGGCACTTATCATTGCAATCGGAACAAGTGCTACACCTGCCCTTACACTTTCTCCCTCACCACCATTCAGGGCCCCAGACAGTCCTTCCAGGTGAGGCGACACTTCACCTATGAGTCGGCTGGTGTGGTATACTGCGTCCGGTGCTCCCGACGTGGCCTTTTATATATTGGTGAGACCCGACGCAGACTGGGAGACCGTTTCGCTGAACACTTACGCTCGGTCCACTAGACAAAGCAGGATCGCCCAGTGGCCGAACATGTTAATTCCAAGTCCCATTGCCATCCTGATGTCTATCCATAGCCTCCTCTATTATCAAAATGAATCCAAACTCAGGTTGGAGTAACAAAACCTTATATACCGGCTGGGAAGCCTCCAACCTGATGGCATGAACATTGACTTCTCTAACTTCCGTTAATGCCCTCTTCCCTTCTTACCCCATCCCTGATATACTTATCCGTTTGCCTGTTCTCCATCTCCCTCTAGTGCTCCCCCTCCTTTCCTTCTCCCGAGGCCTCCCTCCCATGATCCTTTCCCTTCTCCAGCTCTGTATCACTTTCGCCAATCACCTTTCCAACTCTTAGGTTTATCCCACCCCCTCCGGTCTTCTCCTATCATTTCACATTTCCCCCTCCCCCCACCACCTTCAAATTTCTTACTATCCTTTCGGTTAGTCCTGACGAAGGGTCTCGGCCTGAAACGTCGACAATGTTTTTCCCTATAGATGCTGCCTGGGCTGCTGTGTTCCACCAGCATATTGTGTGTGTTGTTGTTTGATTTTCCAACATCTGCAGATTTCCTCAAGTTTAATCAATCTGATGGCCTGGTGGAAGCCGCTGTCCCGGAGCCTTACGGTGCTGGCTTTTTTTTGCCGCGGTACCATTTCCCAGATGGTAGCAGCTGAAACAGATTGTGGTTGGCGATGACTGGGTTCCCCAATGAAACATCGAGCCTTTTTACCCACCTGTCTTTGTAAATATCCTGTAAAGTGATCATTGGCTGCAAGTTCTTCACAATACACTGCTGTCACCTGCGAACTTCGCCCACTGACCCTGGCAGACGAGTTTCAACACATCTTTCCGGGGTTTCATTCTGGAGCGCACGATCGACGTTCTGTCCCACTGACCAGTGAATGCCCTGTACTGTTAAAAGGAGCTGCAAACATTTGGTAAATTATGGCCGGACGAGGACACAGAAAGATGCGATAGAGTAACCGGAAAGTATCTCAAAACACAGGCCGTCATGCTCCCCTTGAACGTTTCACCTTTTACCGTTATGGGAGCTGCAGTTAATAAGTGAAAATTTAAAAGCACCCTCTGTCACAAACATCTTTCTTGCAGGAATCTCTGATCTCTCTCCATTTTCTTTCCTGGAACTCGCTCGGACTGTTCGGTGCTGTCTGTAGTATAATCCCATTAACATTGTCAAACGTTCCTGTTTTCTCAATTACACCGATAGCGCCTCACTGATGAGTTTTCCAGTCTGTCCTGACTGAGAACGGCTGTGACATTTTCCATGACTAGTAACACCACCTCTCCTCCTTTAATCCCGCCAGCTCTGTCGCGTCTACAACAACGAAATACATTGAGGTGCCAGCCCTGGCCTCCTGAAAATGTCTGACTGATGGCTGCAATGTCACAATTCCAAGTGTTGATCGATGACCTGCGCTCCTCTGTCTTTCCTGCGACACGTCTTGCATTGAAATATACGCAGCTTAGGACTCTAGGTGCGCGCTCAGTCTTTTGATTCCTGCGTTTGTCTGAGGTTTTACCGACATCTGTGTCCACAACCTGTCCAGTGACTGTTCTGGCCCTCGGGATCGCATTCCCCTGAAACTCCAGCTGAGACCGCACCATGGAGCAATGGCCAACCCTCCCGCCAGGACTTCTTTATCATTTCAGTGATTCACCTCCCCCCACAGCGTCACTTGTACAAATCCCATCCCAGCTCTCTGGATCAGGCTTTTCATTCCAGAACTAATGAGAGTTTCTCCCCCTTCAAAGAAATGGGCTTTTCTTCCTCCACATCAACGCTGCCCTCACCCGCATCACTGCCAGTTCGCGCACTCCATCCTCTCGCTATCCGAACGGAGAGAGGGTTTCGCTAGTCCTCACCTACCACACATTGGCCTACGGGTCCAGCACATAAATTCTGTAATTTCCGCCATCCTCAAGGGGATTTCAGTATCGAGCACGTTCCACCCCCCGTCCTCCACATTCTGCTTCCCCTGGGGATCGCTCCCTATGCGAGTTCCTTGTCCATTCGTCCTTCACCACTGGACTCCCTCTTAATACTTGCACATGCAAGTGGAACATGTGCCAAACTTGCCCCTGCACCTCCACCCCTCAGGTCCCCAAACAGTCCTTTCCGCTGAGGCGACATGTTACCTGTGAGTCTCTTTGGGTCACGTTCCCGGTGTTGCCTCCTGTGTACCGGTGAGATCTGTGGTAGACAGGGAACTATTTTGCTGAACTCTCACAGTTCGTTTGCCAGAAAAATAAAGCGAGTACTCCCGTTGGCCACCAATTTCATTTATAGTTCCATGTCCATTCTGACTCCGGGTGGAGGAGCAACGCCTTCAATTCCGCCTGGGTAGCTCCAATCTGATGGCATGAACTTCGATTTCTCCAACTTCCGGTAATTGGCTTCAGCCCCTTCACCATTCCTCCATTCCCATTTCTCGTTCTTACCTCAGCGCCTTTCCTGCCCAACTCCTCCCTCTGGTGCTCCACCGCAGCCATTTTCTTCTATGCTCTTCTCTCCTCTCCTGTCGGAATCCCCCATGCCCAGCCCTTCATCTCTTTCACCAAACAACTTGCCAGCTCTTTACTACACCCCTCCCCCTCATCCTGTTTCACCAATCACAAACCACCTTGTAATTCTTCCTATACACCGCCAGTTTTTTGCTCCGACTTCTTACCCCTGTTTCTAGTCCCGATGGACGGTTATGGCATGAAATGTCCACTGTTCACTCGTGTCCACTGATGCTGTCTTGTCTGCTGAGTTCATTCAGCATTTTGTATGTGTTGCTGTCTATTTCCAGCATCTACAGGTTTTCCCGGCTATCCCCGAGGATATCAATCCCCCTCCATTTCAAGCGAAAACCATCTCTCCTGTACATGTCTCATATTCCGTGTAAGAGAACCCAATGATCCAGACATCTTAGGCTTTCCCTCCAACAGTAACTCGTTAACCAGATGTTAAACTGCATAATCATCTTATTTTCCTATCGCCCATTGTTCTGCGTCCTGAACCTTGGGATGTAATTACATATCTGCATGTTGAGTCTATCACCCCCTCTGCCTCTCTGTGTTATAAGCGACCTTGTTCGCTGCAAGCAGCATCTTACTATCTTTGCCGAGTTTCGCGAGGAGCTGATGAGGAAGACAGAGTTGTTGATGTTGCCCACATGGAGTTTAGTAAGGTTGTTTTCAAAGTACCGCAGTGGAGTCTCTTCCCAGATCATGGTGCAAAAGATCCACAGTGAACTGGCCATTTGGATTCAGAAATAGCGTTCCCGTTGAAGGCAGTGAGTAGTGTTGGATGGGACTTATTTTGACTGAAGGTCCGCGACTGGAGCTGTTTCACAGGGATCTGAACGTGGAGCAGAGAGAACCCGTCCCATTCCGCAATGACGTGACGGAGGGTTCGAGTTTGAAAACAAATCCTTCTCGTACGTGGAGAAAGCGAAGATGGCGATGAAGCTGTGGCCTGTAAGTGTATATAAATGACGTACATGGAAATGTAGGTGGGTGGGTTAGGAGGCTTTTAGGTGGCGTGTAGAGTGGCGGTGTTGTGACAAAGGGCACGGAGGTATTTAGATCGGAGAAATTACAGATGGAGCTTATCCCAACCTGATTTGAAATTTTGCATTTAGTCAGATCAAATATGCAGAGAAGAGGTACTGTTAATGGCCAGCCTCTGAACCGTGTTGATGACAAGAGGGATCTTGGGGTCCAAGCCCATAGCTCCCTGAATGTGGCCTCATAGGTCAATTCTGCCCTCCAGCGCGTCTGCCGTATTTCACGCACCTCTGCCCTCACCCCATCTCCCCACCAGGGATAGAGTCCTCCTGGATCTCAGCTATACCCTACCAGCCTACAGATCCAACGTAACTTCCGCCACCTCCTATGAGATCCCACCACTAGCCACATCTTCCTCTCCCCCCCACCCCCCCACCACTGTCGGCTTTCCGCAGGGATCGCTCCCTACGCGATTCCCTTGTCCATTCAATCCCCCATCCCTCCCAACCGACCTCCCTCCAGGTACTTATCCCTGCAAACGGAAGAAGTGCTACAGCTGCCCCCACATGTCTTCCCTCACCACCATCCCAGGCCCCAGACAGTCCTTTCAGGTGAGGCACCACTTCACCTGCCAGTCAACCGGGTCGATATACTTTATCAGGTGCTCCCGATGTGACCATTTATACACTAGGCAGACCCGCCGCAGGCTGGGAGACCGTTTCGCAGAACACCGGCGCTCGGTCCTCAGGCAGTGGCGGGATCTCCCTGTGGCCACACACTTCAATTCCACAGAACTCTCCCACTCCGACATGTCTGTCCATGGCCTCCTCTACCGTCAAGATGAGGCCACACTCAGGTCGATGGAGCAATACCTTATCTCCCACCTAGGTAGCCTCCTACCTGCCGGCATTAAAATTCAACTCACAGACGTCCGTTGATACCCCTGACCCTACCCCCCTTACCCCATCCCTATCTATAATTTTAGTCTGGTTCTCTTTCTGTCTCTTTTCCCCCCTCACTATAATCTCCCCCCACCCTACCGTTCTTTCTCTTTTATTTTCCATATTCTCCACCTTTCTCCATCCCATTTCCCTTCAGCCTATCACTTCCCAGCCCTTTACTTCATCCCTCCCCCCATTTCTTATCCCCCACTCCACCATCCCAGGTTACTTCACTCCTGATGAAAGGTTTCGGACAGAAACGTCGTCAGTACCTCCTCTCATAGATGCTGTCTGGCCTGCTGAGTTCTGCCAGCATTTTGTGTTTTTTATAACACTGCTGAGACCGTATCTGGCTAATTGCATTCAGTCTGGTCGCCCATTACAGGACGGATATTTTTGCTTTGGAGAGTTCACCAGAATGCTGCTTGGATTAGAGGGTGTGTCACCAGGAGTGGTGGGATAAGTTGTGTTTTTCAATGGAGTGGTGGAGGCTGAGACGATCTGCGGGAGGTCTATAATCCTATAAGGGACATATAGAGGGTGTTGACCCTTGGCCAAGTGGTTAAGGCATTCGTCGAGTGATCTGAAGGTCGCTAGTTCGAGCATTGGATGAGGCTGCGTGTGTGTCCTTGAGCAAGGCACTTAACCACACACTGATCTGGGACGACACCGATGCCAAGCTGTATAGGTCCTAAAGCCCTTCCTTTTGACCACGTGAAGAAGGGAGACTTGCAGCTTTGGTATTTTTCCTATAAAAAAAACCTTGCCCAGTCTTGCGCCCTGGAAACCTTCCAAGGCAAGGCGCAAATCTATGATCTATCGAGACTAACGGAAGCCTACATACGGCCAGTACCGTTTCTGAGAGTGTTGAAGTGTTTCATATCAGAGGGGATGCATTGAAAATGAAACATAATCATTTCAAAGTTGATGTGCGGGGCAATAACTTTCTTTTGCACGGAGAATGGTGGAATGCCAGGAACACTCAAACTGTGCTGTGCCGAGAGGCAATAAGAATAGAAGTATTCAGGATGATCTTTGAAATGTATGTGCAGGAAACGGACGGTTATAGACGTTATGCTGGAAGAAGGAATTGGTTTAGTGGGGCATTTCATTACCAGAGTAATTCCTGTGGTGTACTGTTCACTGTTCCCTGTTCCGAAAGCGCTTGCTTTAGGTACCGTGACCGGGCAACTAGCTCCAGTTATGCACCATTCCCTGGAAAAAGACATTGCCCCCCCCCCCCCGTGAACACTTTAAATCATCAGATTCCTACGTTAAGCGCAATTCTTATTTACATCGGTGGAACATTACAACCTTCTCGTGCTGACGACAAACGTGAATTTAGATAATCAAATGTAAATGCAAAAACAGACTAGACCTGAAACATCTGGCTGAGCTGATGAGGATTCGGACGTGTCTTTCATCTGGATGAGAAAGTAATCCGGACAGCGTTTACAGGCAATGGATTTGTAATAAACGCAGATGGGATAAAGGTTTACACACTGCTTAATATTGTTGTGTTACCTTTAAGGCATTTGTTTAGTTTATTATATTTTCGCTTTAGTAATTCGATTGTTATCATTTTCTAGTTAAAGATAAGATTGTTTAAAGTAAATTCGTTGTCTGTGATACATGGCGGCATGCGATGACGTCACACCCGGTTTCGCCGTGTCTTGTGGGAAAATACCGGTTTGGAGAAACGGGAAGGAGAGGGCTCACATGTGTGCAGGGTCAGCGCGAGAAAAGTTTTCTTTCTACGCACTAGAAACATCAGTGAAGCAACGCCATATGTTCATAAGATAATCGATATTTTGTATTTAAAATATTAACGCTGATTCTGTTAAAATGAATGACGGTTGATAAAGTTTATGTTTTTTGTTATTTGAAGAGTTGCGGATAGTTTGTGTTGAAGTGTATTTAAAACCAGTCGATGATGTAGGTAGATTCTGACTGTATGTTGCACTTTAATATAATATAGTTGTTGTAATTTTACTTTTGCAAGTATTTATGATGTAAATGTGATGTCAAGAAGGTAACGAATACTGTACAAATCTTGTATTGTTTTATCAACAGTTTTCACCATACATTAATGTGGAAGAGTGAACAGTAAACGATTAATCTTACTGGGACCGCCTCATTGACTGGTTTAAGCTTCGAGTTTCGTTCAGAGTTCTCTTACACCTGCGCGAGAACACTACAGTGAAAAGGCGGCATTGCCAGGTGTTTCAAGTGCTGCAGTGACAACACGATCCAGCATCAAGTCGTTGCCATCCATCGACAGGGGCAGTAGGGCATCAACAAGTAAGGCCGCCCAAGCAAGAGCTAAAGCAGAAGCCGCCAAGGTCCGAGCGTTGGACGCAGAACAAGAAACAAAATTGAAAAAGGAAGCGGCTGCCAGAGAAGCCGAAAACCAAATGGAAAAGGCTGCCAGAGAAGCCAAAAACCAGTTGGAAAAGGTAAGGATAGAGTCAGAGTTAGAAGTGCTGACTACACCGAAAAGCAGAAGCTGCCAGGGTGGATGCAGAGATAATAGAAAGTGCTGAAGAAATGCACGTTCTGGTTGACGTAAAATCTACTTCAGAAAGGTCCAGATTGGAACGCACAAGCGACTATGTCCGATCTCAAATAGACTTGAAGATTCGCTCTTCCTCTCCATACTTAGATGCTCACATCCCACCTCTCGAGGAGTCTCAGGAAGGCCCAAATGCATCACATTCACCTGAGGAAGACAATGTACCCTTGCAACTCCGCGACGAATTCAAGTATGAAAGGGCTCAGGACAAATACTTCTCGACACCAAACTTACCAGATTTGGCGAGAAATGAGGCAAAGGCCGAATTCAGAACAGCGAATTCCATAACAGATGTACACCCTCGGTCAGATACCCGCCGACATATTCCCCCAGCCAGCGTGCCACTAGCAGTTGAACCCATGGCACAGCATTTAGCAGGACGAGATCTCGTCACAGGACTATACCAGTTTGACGATAAGCCTGGATATTACCGTGCATGGTACTCCTCATTCGCCAACGCTATCGACGAAGTCCAGCTCAGAGCAACCCAAGAGTTGGATCTTATGACGAAATGGCTGGGAAAAGAATCACGCGAACAGGTGAGACGCATACGTTCAGTGTACGTCAACAACCCCAAGCTAGCCTTACGCAAAGCGTGGGAGAGACTTCGGGAGGACTATGGGGCCCCCGAAGTTATTGAAGCGGCGCTATACCGACGTCTGGAAAACATTCCTAAGGTGTCAGCCAAGGACCACACTAAGTTAAGAGAGATCTAAGATTTACTCATGGAGATTCAAGGCGCCAAAGAAGATGGCTATTTAACTGGTCTATTAAACCCAGATACTCCATCCGGGATTAGACAAATCGTGGACAAACTTCCATTTGGGCTGCAGGACAGGTGGCTGTCTGTTGCCTCAGAGTACAAGGAAGAGAACAATGGTCGATTTCCTCCCTTTGAGTATTTTACTAGGTTTGTGTGCAAGGACGTGAAGAAGCGAAACGACCCTAGCTCATGAGTCCAGGTAGCAGTACAATTTACACCAAGCCAGTTGAATCCACTTCGAATAATTTCAACATTAATAAACCTGTCTCATTGCGTAAAACTGAAGTCTTTACAACTAATAATGACCCTAGCAAGAATTGTCCATTGCACAACAAACTCCACCCCCTCAAAAATGCAGAACGTTTAGGAAAAAAACCCTTTAAGAGAGAATGGCCCTTCTCAAGGAGAAAAAATATGTTTTAAATGTTGTTCCTCTACCTCTCACTGTGAGAGAGTGTACGATCTCCGTGAAGTGTCCGGAATTTAATAGCACTAATCACCATGCATCCCGGCCCTTTACTGCAAACCGACAAAGCTCCTTCAGCCTCACAACAGGACGGCGGGGAGGGAGAGGCTCACTCGAAAACAACTGTTGTCAGCTCGAGCTGTACAGAAGTTTGCGGTCAAGCTCAGTCAAGCCGTTCTTGTTCCAAGATCTGTCTCACTAAGGGAGCCAAAGACAAGGCCATCAAAGCCTACGTAATTCTGGACGATCAGAGCAATCGCTCACTAGTCAGACCAGAGTTCTTTGACTTGTTCAACATTGAGAGTAATCAGTTCCCATACTACCTTAGAACTTGCTCAGGCAGCGTGGAAACATATGGAAGGAAGGCAGAGGGCTTTCAGCTCGAGTCCCTGGATGTTAAAGTTGTTATCTGTCTCTCTCCGCTCTTAGAGTGCGATGAAATTTTGAATAACCGCACTGAGATCCCGACTCCAAGTGCGGTGCTACACCAGCCACATCTCCACTACATTGCCAAGCACATCCCAGAACTGGATCCAAAAGCAGAAATACTCCTGCTATTAGGAGGAGATATTCTCCAGGTGCACGAGGTTAGGCAGCAGATCAATGGACCACAGGACGCCCACTTTGCGCAGCGCCTGGATCTGGGCTGGGTGGTGATAGGAGAGGTGTGCCTTGGCAACGTACACAAACCGACAGTTAACACATTCAAGACCAATGTGCTAGAGTTTCATGTGTATCAGGGAAGCACGACAAGGCTTTAACAAATGTAAAGTAACTGACGAGACGCTGGTTCAGTCAGTCTTCGCTCAAACTGAGCATGATAATAAACTTGCTCCATCAGCTCAAGACGCCATTTTCTTAAACATAATGGACACCAAAGTCTTCAGAGATGAAGCAAATAATTGGGTCGCCCCACTACCTTTCAGAGAACCACGCCAGTGCTTGCCAAACAACAAAGAGCAGGCAGTCAAGCGGTTCACGTCCTTGCCAAAAACCCTGAAAAAGGAAACCTGAGATGCAGCAACAATACGTAGCATTTATGAAGAAGATCTTCGCTAATGGACATGCTGAAGTAGCACAACCGCGGAGGGAAGGCGAGGAGTGCTGGTACCTCCCAACGTTTGGGGTTTACCACCCACAAAAGCCCAATCAGATCAGGGTGGTCTTTGACTCCAGTGCTCAGTGCGCTGGTATCTCCCTTAATGACGTGCTCCTTACAGGCCCCGACCTCAACAATACCCTTCTCGGGGTCCTGCTGCGCATCCGGAAGGAAAAGGTCGCAATCTTAGCGGACATCCAGCAGATGTTCCATTGCTTCTTAGTACAGGAGGACCATCGCAATTTCCTCCTTTCTATGGTACAAGGACAATGACATTAACAAGGAAGTTATCGAGTACCGGATGAAAGTCCACGTTTTTGGCAATAGTCCATCACCTGGCTATCTACGGGCTGCGAAGAGCCATCGGAGAGGGCGCACAGGAGCACGGCGATGACACCGTTGAGTTTGTAGAAAGGCACTTCTCTGTCGATGACGGCTTGATATCACCACAGACAGAAGAAGAAGCAATCGATCTGCTCCGACGTACTCAAGCCTCACTCGCAGAGTCAAACCTCCGCTTGCATAAGTTCGCATCAAACCGTCAGGCAGTAATGGAGGCCTTTCCACACGATGACTGTGCTCCAGCAATCAAAGACCTAGATATAGATGGAGAAACCGTACTCACACAAAGGAGCTTGGGTCTCCTTTGGGAGATTACGACTGACACATTCACGTTCTCCGTGCCGACCGTGATCAAGCCATTCACCCGCCGTGGAGTTCTCTCCACTGTCAACAGTGTTTTCGATCCCTTGGGTCGACTGGCGCCAGTTACGATCCAGGGCAGAGTCCTTCTCAGAGAACTTACCTCTGAGATCTCCGACTGGGATACACCCCTACCAGAAGACAAGCTAAGCAAGTGGGAGGCTTGGGGAGATTCAATCAATATCTAAAACAGCTTCATATCTGACGTAGGTACACTGCGACCTCACTCACTGAGGCGGCGCACACAAAATTGTGTGTTTTCTCGGATGCGTCTACCAAGGCCATCGGTGCCGTGGCTTACTTGAAAGTAGTCGGGAAGGATGGTCAAGTTGAAGTAGGATTTGTAACCGGTAAGGCGAAGCTCATTCCTCAGTCCGAGCCGACAATTCTAAGGCTTGAACTGTGCGCAGCTGTGCTGGCTGTGGGAATGGCGGATCATATCCAGGACGAGCTGGACCTAGAGCTGGACGATATCAAGTTCTACACAGATAGCAAAGTCGTGCTTAGTTATATTCATACCGAATCAAAACGCTACTACGTGTACGTTCATAATAGGGTTCAAAGTACCCGGCTGTCATCAAAGCCTGAACAATGGCATTATGTACGTACCGAGGATAACCCTGCAGACCATGCCTCGAGATCCTTACCTGCATCCCGCCTGGCTCAGACATCCTGGTTCACCGTACCCCCCCCCCCCCCACCAACATAAAAAAACTCAAATGAGCGAGACATTTCAACTGATCGAACCCAAAGGAAATTCGGAAATTCGGCCGCAAATACAAACAGGAGTCACCTACCTCGAAGAATCGACACGTACTAACGAACGGTTTCAGCGGATCTCCACTTTGAATTCTTCAGTGAGAGGACTTGCGTTCCTCATTCATGTGGCCAGATCACACAAACATTCATCCCGAGACGGTAAATGAAGGGGATGGCACAATCGTAACTTACCTCGCACTGCGGAAGAATTGACCCTGGCAAAGAACGTCATCTTTAAAGCAACTCAAAGAGCAGCTTTTGCAAGGGAGTTTTCGGCTCTCCAAGCAAATAAACAAATACCAAAGGACAGCCCTTTGAGGAAATTCAAACCGATCCTGAACAACGATATCATTTGCATTGGAGGCCGGTTAATACACTCCCAACTTCCAGCTGCAGAAAAGAGTCCAGAAATCCTGCCCAAAGACAGCCATGTATCCTTACTGCTCACTCGCCATCACCATGAACAGGTAAGGCATCAGGGTCGTCACGACGGAAGGAGCAATCAGGGCAGCGGGACTGTGGATCTTGGGAGGTAAAACACTGATCAATTCAGTACTCCACAAATGTGTAACCTGCAGGAAACTGCTAGGCAAGTTGAAAACTGCTGACCAAAGTGATGTGAAAACTTACCAAAGGCCAGTTACAGAAGTCATTCTACTTCTACCTAAGGACTGATTTAGAGACTGAAGTTTAGTATTATGTTCATAATGACCTTACGAAGGTCAGGCGAGGAGTGCCTTATAGGCATTTGTTTAGTTTATTATATTTTCGCTTTAGTAATTCGTTCGTAATCGTTTTTTAGTTAAAGTTAAGGTTGTTTAAAGTAAATTCGTTGTCTATGATATATCGTGGCATGCGATGACGTCACACCCCGTTTCACCGTGTCTTGTGGGAAAATACCCATTTGGAGAAACGGGCAAGAGGGGGTTGTGTGTGCAGGGTCAGCGCGAGAGAAGTTTTCTTTCTGCGCACTAGAAACATCAGAGAAGCAACACCGTAAGTTCATGAGATAATCGATATGTTCAAGTAAAAATGTTAACGCTGATCCTGTTAAAAGTAATGACAGTTTATTACATAGATTTGAGGATAGTTTGTGTTGATGTATTTAAAGACAGTCGATGGCTTAGGTAGATTTTGACTGTATGTTGCACTTTAATGTAATATAGTTGTTGTAGTTTTACTTTTGCAAGTATTTATGATGTAAATGTAATGCCAAGAAGGAAACAAATACTGTATATATTTTGTATTGTTTTATCAACAGTTTTCACCATACATTAATGTGGAAGAGTGAATAGTAAACGGTTAATCTTACTGGGACCGCCTCATTGACCGGTTTATACTCGGTGTTTAGTTCAGTGTTCTTACACCTGAATGAGGACACCACAATGGTTACACCTTTACAGAATACATAAACGTGTAGGGTGTAAGGGGAGAAAGGGGTAAAATGAGAATGGACTGAATTATATTGACATGAACTAGAATGGGAACATAAAAATAATGGGTTTATGGAGAACCTAGGAGGGAAGGAATTATATCGCCATGACATACTATGTTTAATTATTCCCTTTGTCATGTTGCAAAACATGTCTCCGGATCGTATAAGTTTTTTTTTATTGTGCAACAATTGAACACGGGGCATTTTAGCGTGAAGCATATCAGGAAAGAAATCATGCAGTCTTGATTGCAATTTTAGTGGTCTTAACTGATTTCATTTATCCTCTTTCTTCAATTAAAGTGTGACTAATTAAATTCGCAATGCTGTGTTTCATTACGTATAATCGATAGGATTTGTTGGGGTAATTTAGCTTTCCTTAGAAGACAGAAGCAGTGAAGATTTTACTTCCCACTTCTCTTCCCCACAGCCCAGTCCAGTTGATAACGGGAATGCGCCTTTAAGTTGGAGTGTCAACCGCCGTTTATTCAAAGCCTGACATACTTAATTAAGCCAATCAGTAAACGAGCTGGCGGAGACTAATGTGACTCACATTGGGTTAGTAAATGAGCATCTGACTCGACCCACGCCGTCTTGTGGGAATGTCTGACAGTGAAGTTGGTGAGCGGAATGGGAATAGATGGACATATCCGCAGACGGATGTGCGGGCGGCATTCCGGAGTAGTTCTTTGTCTGGCATCTGGCGGGAAGAATGAGGTTCTGAATCTTTTGGACGGAGCTTTGCCCCTCCCCACACACACACTATCCTAACGTCCCGGACTGCCGGTCGCTGGGACAATCCGCTCTGGAATAACTCCTGGGAGATCAGGCGGTGAATCTGAGGAGCTGGAACCCGGACTGGAGACTCGGCCGCCGCCTTTGGCGACTGCTCAGGATGCGGCGCCGTTAATCAACTGAAGCATCGAAGTAACGGGATATTTCACCGCGCTGATCACCTGCTCCCTGAATTTCGACTGAGTCGCCGCGTAAATAAACGTGTTCGTGCAGCAACTGAAATTCATCAGGAAAACACCGACATAATGGAAGATCCATTCAGAATCATTAACATCGAATCCTTTTCCCGAGACCTGATAGTGAATGAAATTTACAACCATTGTCATCCACAGGAGGATGAAGCTGCCGGAGAGGGTGAAGAGTAAAACCACAGACCTCCTCCTGCTCTCCATCTCCGGGTCACTGCGATTTTCCCCCTTGCTCTGACCCTTCAGCCTCTTACGGAACCGACTGGCCACTAAAATGTGCCTGACGGTCAGAGCGTTGAGCAGCAGGATCCCAGCGAAAGGGAGGAACGGAGTTAAAACCGTATCGAGCCAGTCATAGCCCACCCACCAGGGGTCAGTGAAATAATTGTCCTTGGTAATACAGGACCACGGTACATTGTCGATGATCACTTTGGGTTCCCATGTGAAATATCGGGGAACGTTTCTCAGACTCGATAGTACGCCGGTTGTTGTTAGAACCACAGCCGCAGTTTTCCTGGTGCAATATTTTGTTTTCAGTTTCTGGCAGCAAATGGCGACAAACCGGTCAAAGGTGAAAGAGACGGTGAACCAGACAGAACAGTGTGTGGCTGTGTAGCTCAGTACATCGGTAACACTGCACACAGGAGTGATGTCCAACAAACTCCGCGGGAAGTAATACACTCTGATTCGAATCAAAATGACGCTGGTGACAATGATCAGTAGATCGGCCGCTGCCATGGCCACCAGGTAGCGAGTGGTGCAGGTAGAGAGGCCGCACTTTCCCCGGGAGAGGATCACAATCGTCACTACATTCACTGGAGAGAAGGAACAGACACTGGGCATTACTGAAAACATTCTCCGGGTATTAACATGGGATTGGGCTTTGGCTAAAACTCGGGAGTGCTAGAGTCTGTAAACGGCTGCTAATCTTACACCAGAAATGGGTCGCCCTGTCTCTGACTTTTCTTCTTCAGTGTGGAGATAAGATGATGTGTGGGGAATCGTTGGCGATTAAAACAATCTGCAAGAACAACAGCGATTGGTGCTGATCCACATTTCAGTCGCTGATGGGGCCGGTTTCACTGAATTAACTGTGACTGACCAGGACTCTGGAAAATCAGCATCTGATGAGGCCGAGAAGGGATACAGAGAGGAGCAACACACACAAAACTGGAGGAACTCAGCAGGTCAGGCAGAATCCATGGAATTGAATAATCTTTCGTTTCGGTCGAGACCCCCCTTCAGACGAAGCGCTGCCCCAATTTATGACGTGTTTCAGAGGGAAGGAAGGTACCACTTAGTGACCTGTGGCTGAGTTGCTCCGTTAATGGATTAATTCTGTAGCACATCTCAATTCGATAACTATCGTCAGCAGATCCGTGGACACTGGTTCAGGTGATCAGACCCAATTATTGTCCGACAGGCAGTGAGATCCGACTGGGACAGACTCCACAGGGAGACATGAAACACAGGACCAGGGTTTCACTCTGATCGATAACTCAGAAACAGTGAACTTTACAATGTAAACCCCTCCCAGTCACAGCTTGTGGGGGAGCTGCCTGTCCCCACACTGGGACAACTCCGGACAAGGTGTCATTGAAGGCAAGAACAACGTTCGAGTCGATCCCGTGAGTTAGATGAAAGACAGTAGTTCAGCTCCGCTTGACATTAAATATGAAAAAATCAGAGTGTTGAACTGACAGTATCAATATCTCCGACGGATATTTGTACAATGATCATCAAGATAGAAGCTTATCAAATGATCACAAATAGATTTACATGGTTAACACATAGAAATAACAAACATGAATTGCTCTGCTCACTCACCAGGAACTCCAATGACGGCAATGAACACGTACAATATTTTCTCCACACTACAGTACCTATCCAACAATGCAGGCATTTTCTCTGTCCAGTGACCTGTCCCCACTGTGCTACAGGCGATCTCTCGGCATGAAACGTTGAGGCAGCACATGCCTGGGGTTTTAATACCATTTAGCGACTCCACAGAGACACATTTCAACAGATTTAAAAATAACTGTTTTAAAATTATTTACAAAACAATTGTCAGGCAGGTGCAATCCCCGTGGTGACAGATTGCGATTAAATAATTAACTAGTGCAATGTTTGGACTGTTTGTGTGAATTAATTTGTCCCAACAAAGGTGACTGAACCTTTAGTGGTTTCTTATCAATTCAATGTGATCCCACTGTAAATATGTACTTCAATGGAGCCAATTGAGAGACACAGAATATTGAAGTAAATTATGTCATTGTAGTTTGTAAAATTGCATTGTATCACCTACTGTTACCATTCTCCTCGAGAGTACACACACTTGGATTAGTTTGTGTTTGTGGGACTCTAACGAGGGGGTCGCCAGGTAAAGATCTGTTTGTGATGGTGAATAAACACTTCCATATCCACAAAATCCCCCCGCATCTTCAGAGACTTAGTGACAGTCAGAACATTTCGGTGCTCGTCCGGGACCCACCCTTAACCATAATACATGATCATAAATTCTAGTAGGGGGATGAGTATGTTTCAATCATATCACCACGTATGTGTTAAAGAATACGGCGGAGCGCTGGAGAGGCGGATAAGAAAGTGCAGTTCTGTGTAGCGTGTTTCTGTGTCTCTGTGTCGATCGACTCGTTGTCTCCGCCTGACCCTGCCTGACTATATACATATCCACAGACCTCGAGTTCAATTTATCCCCTCGGTTCAGTCCCGTATCTTCTCTTTCCCAGAGTGTTGCATTGAACGTGGCCATGTTTAGGGTGGTTCAAGAGTCTCCGGCATTCCAAATAAAGTTTATGGAGCGGATTCCTACTTTAGTTTCTACAAGCGGTCCAGCTGCACCATCCAACCATGTGGTGAACACACGTTCAATTTGGACTCCCCCTAGGTAACTCTGGATACAAGTCGTGGCTTTTCGTCAGCACTATGGGCAATGCATTGTACGTAACACAGTTGTCCTTCCAGGGGCAATGGGCCATTGTTACATCCTGACAAATCCCAACCCACCTGGGTTGTGGGCGATCAACGGCAAATAAACTTTGTGTCCAGAATTGCATCGTTTCTTTGGGAATCCAGTACTCATAACAGTGTTTCAACCACGTGTTTGCTAACCCAGCCATTAGGCGGCGCTTTTGAGCTCGGTGGCAGCTCATCCTGATCAGCACCCCGTCTCCCTTCATTCTGCCACTGCAAACCTTGTTCTGTGATAGGGTCGTTTGGGAACCCTATTTCGCCTTACCCTCCTCTGTACCTTTCTCCCTCAATCATTCAGCATGTGTGGGATTTGAACGGATCAATCATTTCACACGCCCTTCTGCTCTCCGTACTGTGCGATACCAAGTTCCTCGGCCAGTTCCTACTCTGTCACGGAGTCAAATTCTGCGTATGCAAACTGGGACCAAAAACACTCGAGAAAGCCGGCCACAACCTCGTCACAGATATAAAACTTCCCCCATTTCCACTGTCTACAGTCATGCAAAACCTCCACTGTCACCTCTATTAGTCCTGCAGCTTCTAATGGAACCTTCTGTACATCACCCAGTGTCTCCTGAGCGGGTGTCTGTTCCGCCGGCAGGGCTGAAGGGAAAGCTGAAGTTAGACAGAAAAGGGTTAGCTTAACTTCCTCTGTTTCATATGAACCGTGAGTTGTCCTGTCTGCTGAATGCACCGGGAAAGTTTCCGAGAATCATCTCTCATTCACTGTTCCAGCACTCAATTGGGCCAAGTCAAAAGGGAAGGAATAGCGTGTCACACTCGCCCCACGCCCTCGGCTCTGATGTGTCCTGCAGTCCCTCCATTACAACAGGCGCCATTGGGGCACTGAGTATTGAAGGTTCCACCCACTTTCGGAAAAATCTGCTGGAAGTCAGGCCACTTCCCCAATAATCCTGGCTTTTATACTATTAGTCCCGGAGTGCAGGGGCAAAGGATGGCAGACGTGGCTGTTTCTCATGGAGCTCGACTGTAGTGGGTTCCCGGCACGGCCAGCATGGAGGTAGCTGTCTGTGCTGGGCCTTGATGAAAAGAGCAAGAAGCAAGCAGCTGGCAGGATGGGGGAGGGAGCAGAAAGAGCCCCTTACTGGGTATGGAGCTGGAGAGAGTGGTTGAGTTCGAGGTCAGGAACAGTTGGGCAGTGACTTGGCCCTCACTTCTGATCCACCAGCTGGACAATGTAGTGGTTAAGGGTTGAAACTCTCTATGAAGGTTGGGCACTACCTGACCATATCTGCCCCTGGACAAAGGCTACGATTACATAATCAGGTGACTGAAGAGAGCAACCCGGTGTGTGATACATGCGTCTCTTCATACGCTAAATCACCCCAATCTGCATCACCATCATAGTCAGTCCTCGCACATATCACTCCTCTCCGAGCTGAGAGTTCACTTTGCAGATTTTCCATCTGTTTTAAACACTTGCGATCAGCGCAGCCTTTCTTCTCAGCTGCCGATTTCTTCATGACATTCGTAACAGCCGTAAATCCCGACCCTGACTTATCCTTTCTCTAATTCTGTATCCGCCTGTTTATACTCCTCTTCAGGTTTCACATTTTCTCTTGTTAACGCATTCACACTGAGCCTGAAACTGACTCATGTGGATCAAATTCCCCTGAACCTGCTCCGTCAGAATTTCTAACTCTTCCCTACACTTACACAATTCCTCTGCCAGTTTCAGTATTTTCTCTCTTCACTTCCGTTACATCATCCAACAAACATTCCATCATAACAATTTTAATCCCTTGTAATTTCTTTAATTTATTTTTACTAACTGTTTTCCACAATTCTTCCTCCAGAGTCCAGGACCCTCGACTCTCAAACTTTCCTAACCACTCCTCATAATCTGACCATTTCCTTCATAATTAACCATGAAAGTAATCTCTGAAATCCTCTGAATCCCTGGGTTCTTCCTGTCCTTTCCCCTTCACATTTTAATATCCTAACCTACAGTGTGGTTCAACTCGTCACCAGGTTCCCAGACCACTTTTCTTTCTTTCCGAGTGCAGCCCAGGGCGCAAAAATATGTTCACCGTTCATCAACTAGATCAGTTTGGAAACTCACCAGGCAACTCTTAATTAATCACAGCTCGCATTTTATTTTTCCTGCTCAAACAACAAAGTAACTATGTTGACCCCAAGCTAACAGCTTAAAAAATGAATTCCAGGGCTCCCTCTGTAGTAATACACACCTTGACCACTTCTCAACTTCACAACACTGAAACAGGGGATCCCATTTTGTCCAAATGATCGATCATTTCTTCTCCAGACCCTTCCGTGGGGGTTCTTCCTTGTGATAGTCAGTCTCAGGAGTTATTATACCTTTGCATTTGAAACTCTTTACTTGTTTTGAAACAAGCTTTATTTGAAACATTTGAAACAACTCTTATCAGTTTAGAGGACGCATCTCATTCTTGTTGGCTGAAGTCCATCAGGCTGATGACTAACAGATTTTCATTGGATGTAGTCCAAGGGCTAAACAACTTCATGCCAAAGGTAATTTCTTTTGTTCTCTTCCACTATGGTTCCAAACAGACAAACTGTGTCGCTCAGACTCTCAGCAAAAATATCGAGATTCCTTCTGCAGAACTGCCCCTGTACGTAATACACACTTTACCTCAGAGTGATTTCAGGTTCAGAGAGAAGGAGATTACTTCTGCAAACCTGACAGTGTACATAAAACACAGATAATGTGAGAGTGATTTTAGGCTGACAATGGGAATACCAGTAAATTCTTGTGTTCAGTTGATCTGATTAGGTTATCCCATAGCAATCAGTTCACGAAATGGGGGTTAAAGAGCTGCTTCACAAAATGGCAGCCTCTATTCCTTCGACCTCATGGCAAAAACACAGACAATTGAACACTCTACTTCCACTGTCATTGACCCATTCGCGTTCGATGCTTTCTTGCATATGTTAATTCATTCAGACAGTGGTGCATTTTGGTGCAGGGCAGTCAGGATGGGATGCTCCTCCAGTCAGATGTGGGAACTCCGGACATCTGACAGTTTTCCGATGACTATTTGCAGGAAGTGCACCCATTCACAGCGCCGGACTGACTGGTTCAGGGAGTTGGATGTACTCAGGATCATTCGGGAGCCTGAAGATACTATCAATGAAACATCTGAAGAGATGGCCACACCCAGAGTACAAGCTTCGGACAGGAGAAGCGTGACCACCAGCAGAGGTAAGGGTCATTAGGAAATCAGTGCAGGGCTGTCCTGTGGGCATTCTCCTCAGCAGAACACCTTGTTGGATACTGCTGAGTGGGTGGGGAGTTGATCCATTGGGGCATGGAAGCAACAGAAAGGCCGGCAACTGTCCACTCTAAAGCTTAACAGGGATGTGTAAATTTTGGCCTTGTGGCAGTTATAGGAGATGATATTCAGGGGAGAGAAAGGAGATTCTGTTGATGTGGACAGGATTTAAATTAGAACTGATTTCTGCGTCACAGATCCAAACCATTAAACTCCAGTCCCATTAAACGGGAACATTAGCCGAGGAATACCTCCCACGCCCAGTGACCAGAGTGCAGAACTGGGTTTGTTAAACAGCAGCAGTAATTGCCGAGTTCGGCACCAACATTCACTTCTGAACTTGATTCAGCACCTGTGATGGTGAAATATCCAGCCTGTAGCCTGTCGCCTGTTTAAACAGTTTCCCCAGTGTGAACTCGGTAGTGCGTCACAAGGTGGGATGACTGAGAGAATCTCTTCCCACATTGGGAGCAGGAGAATGGCCTCTCTCCAGTGTGGACTCGTCGGTGTGTCTGTAAGTCGGATGACTGACTGAATCTCTTTCCACAATCAGAACAGGCGTACGGTCTCTCCCCAGTGTGAATACGCTGATGTATCATCAGTTGAGATGACTGAATAAATCCCCTTCCACAGTCTGAGCAGATGAACAGCCTCTCCCCAGTGTGAATTCGCTGATGTGTCTTCAGTTCAACTGACCGAGTAAATGCCTTCCCACAGTCTGAGCAGGTGAACGGCCTCTCTCCAGTGTGGACTCGCTGGTGCACCTGCAGGTCAGATAAATGAATAAATCTCTTCCCACATTCAGAGCAGGAAAATGGCCTCTCCCCAGTGTGAATCCGGTGATGTAACATCACTTGAGATGACCGAGTAAATGCCTTCCCACATTCTGAACAGGTGTACGGCCTCTCTCCAGTATGAACTCGCTGGTGGGCCTGTAGCCTGGATGAGTCAGTGAATTTCTTCCCACAGTCTGAGCAGGTGAACGGCCTCTCCCCAGTGTGAATTCTCTGATGCACCTTCAGTACAGATGAATGAGTGAATCATTTCCCACAGTCTGAGCAGCTGAACGGCCTCTCCCCAGTGTGAATTCGCTGATGTTCCTTCAGTACAGAAGACTGAGTGAATCCTTTCCCACAGACTGAGCAGGTGAACGGCCTCTCCCCAGTGTGAACTCGCTGATGTACCTTCAGTTGAGATGACCGAATAAACCCTTTCCCACAGTCTGAACAGGTGAATGGCCTCTCCCCAGTGTGAGTTCGCTGATGTATCTTCAGTTCAGATGACCAAGTGAATCCCTTCCCACAGTCTGAGCAGGCGAATGGCTTCTCCCCAGTGTGAAGTGACTGGTGTCTCCGTAGTTGCGATGACTGAGTGAATTCCTTCCCACAGTCTGAGCAGGTGAACAGCTTCTCACCAGTGTGAACTCGCTGGTGTGTCAGTAGGCTGGATGACCGAGGGAATCCCTTCCCACAATCAGCGCAGGTGAACGACATCTTATCAGTGTGAACTCGCTGTTGTGCATGCAGGTGAGATGAGTGAGTGAAGAGTGAATCCTTTCCCACAGTTCTTTGTCAATTCATAAATCAAATATCAGATGTAGTAAACCCCTTGCACAATCAATGTATTTGAAGAACTGATCTCCAGTGAACAAATGCTGGTGTGTTCTCAGCTCCCCGGTTCCAGTGGATTTCAATGAGTTACAACAGAAAACTTCATTTCAGACACAAAGCACCTTTCCAGCTGTGATGACAAAATTCTTCATCTCCAAGGATCAACAGTGATACTTTGTTAAATATCTAGTAACTCCTTAAATATCTGGGCAGAGACAGCAAACTGACATGTTGTTCTGTTTAAAATTCCTGTACACAATTTTTGTCATTTCTAACCTGTAAAGAAGATTTACAAAAGACACCAATGAATGAAAGTCATCATTCAGAGAGGTGTATGGTCATCCACTTTGTTAGAGGCAATGAGAGTGCAGACTGTTTTCTCTATAGAGAGGAAATAATGTTGAAGAGTAGGAGAATATAAAAGCAAGGATGTATTGTTGAGAATTTATAAAGTGTGGCCTCACTTGGACTGTTGAGAGCAGATTCAGGCCCCTTAAGTGGAACAGATGTACTTACATTGCAGAGCGTTCAAAGGAAATTTACAAAAATATTTCAGGATTTATAAGGTTTATCTGATGAAGAACATTTGATGGCTCGGGGCCTCTACTCACTGGAGTTCAGAATAATGAAGGGGCCCTCATTGAAATCTATCGAACATTGAAAAGTCTCCATAGAGTGGATGTGGAGAGTATGTTGACAAGAGTGGGGGAGTCTGAGACCAGAGGACGCAGCCTCAAAATCGAGCTTTGTTCTTTCAGAATGGAGATGAGGAGGAATTTCTTTAACCGGAGCGTGGTGACTCTGTGGGATTTGCTGCTATGAGTTGCTCTGGAGTCCAAGTAATTGGGTCTATTTTCGGGAAGAGGGTGATGGATTCTTGATTAGTCAGGGCAGGAAGGGATATGGGGAGAAGGCAGGAGAGTGCGGCTGAGATGGAAATGGATCAGCTGTAATGAAATGGTGGAGCAGACTCGATGGGCCAAACGACCTCATTCTGCTCCTGTATCTGATTAATTTTCACAGCCGATATATTATGAAATAATTTTAATCTCCTTTCTGAACTCTGACATCACACTGTTACAGCGAGGATCAACCCAAGTTGGGGGAAAAACTCCCC
>NW_026779007.1:0-42500 GCF_030144855.1 Hypanus sabinus
TGACTTATAAGTGATTTATAATTGACTTATCACTACATTCATGCGAGGAAAATATCCGCTGTGTGTTTAGTATTAAATTTGTTAGATAAACCCTTTAATAAATGAAAATGATTGCATTAGCCACTTATAAGAGCGTTATAGTTGACTTATCACCTTTATTCCGATCAAGTTTTACACCAGTCCGCCTCCCCACCCCCCACTCCCCGCCACACCAGCGCCGTCGGTCGGTCCACAAGAATATTGTCAATATTATACTGGTCCCTGGTCCGTGGTGCAAATAAAGGTTGGTGACCCCTGGAATAGAAGGGCCTGTTTCTGTGCTGTAATGTTCTATGGTTCTACTTTGAAGGTGTGAATCAACAGATTTCAACATAAGTGTTATTTTGTGATTCTTCTGAGGGAGTGATTTTAAATGCATAATGAGACAAGTCATATAAACAGTTTACCTGAAATGTTTGTTCAGTGGACTGTCTCTGATGTGACTAACCGTGTGGCATGATTATTGGTCAGAGTGCTCTTTCCACTCCTTTATAAGAGCTTGAAAAACAATCAACAATAGATATCTACAACTGTTGGATTGTTTTCAACTGATCACTCATCCACACAAAAAATGGGATATCCAGCAATTTACTACATCGTGAGTATTTACTTTCCTGTACTAGCGGCGATTGGTATCCCTGGTCAGTAACTGCAATTCGCTACTACTGTATTCGCGTGTGTTGTATTCCTGTAGCATTAGTGACAAACGTGCCTCATCTGATGAGTGTTTTAAGTCTGTTCAGGTTTAGGTATATATTTCATGTTATGCTTTCGTGTTTCTCTGCAATTATTACTCGCTTCCTATGTTCCATTATTTTGACAATATTAACACTCGATGAGTGTTAATATTGATACTGTTCTAGCAATTTACATGACTCGACTTTTCAGCTTTTCCAGCACGTATTGTTCTAAATATCATTCTGTATCAATATGGAAACTCAATCGTTACAGAAACGAAAACTCTGTCTTTAGCATCGCTGCAGCTCTCTCTGTGAACTCGCTGGTTTTTCGGCAACACACAGTCCTTACCTCTCCGGCTAAACGCAACTAGAAACATTTTTGTTTATGTATTTATGGAAATAGAACATAGAAACATGGAGCAGCATAATACAGGCCCTTCGGCCTAGAATGCTGTGCCGAACATGGTCCTACTTTAGAAATCGCCTAGCGTTACCCATAGCCCTCTATTGTTCCAAACTCTATGTCGCAAGTGTCTTTGAAATTGCCACGAGAACGTGCAAAAATCTTTCCTTTTACCGTGTCCTCCTTCTTTGACCAGTTTTAATTTAGATAACATTTGATAAGGTTTATTTTATTTCTTTCATCCTTCTCACAACATGAGATCTTTGTCTTGCATCTCCGGCGCTGTGTGTAGATTCAGGTCTATTTATCATTTGCACATCGAAACTCGCATTTAGCTCGGCCGCCTCTCCACTCCAACATCTGCCCTCCGAAGAAACAGTCTCCCTGAGTCTATTTTATTCCCGCAATATATAAAACCTTCGACATTTCCAGATGTCTAGATGAGTGGGTCGATAACCCGCCCACTGGAAAACCTGCTGTCGACTGGAAAGTTGCGGCTCAGTTGTCACTCGGGCCCGTCGTCACCATGCTATCGAAGTATAGTAATGGAGCCCGTACGAACAACGGAATTGAAGCCTGCCTGACCCGCATAGGATCAGATGTCGGAGGTTTTCTCGATCCGATTTAACACTTTTCTAGGTCAGGTTAAAATGATCAGCGTTTGTCTGCATGAACCTAACTCTTCTTTGCTTCCTTGCAGTGAATTTAGAGGCGATTGTGATCCTCTCCCAGGGAAAGTGCGGACTCTCTAAATGCATCTCCCGTTACCTAGTGGGAATGGCAGCAGCTGATCTATTGGGTGTTGGGTTTTTACTGTTGTGCTCTCTAAGATCAATAATATCTATATTTATGCCCCTCCTTTGCTAATTACACCGGTTTGCGCAGTGACCCTTGTCCTGAGTGTCGCAACCATGGACTGTTCTGTTTGGCTCACGGTGGCTTTCACGTTCGATCGTTGTATTGCAATCTGCAGTCAAAAGCTGCGGGAACAATACTACACCGAGAGGACTGCGACTATTGTGATAGTAACTGTGGGTTTAGGAAGTTCTGCGAAGTGTGTCCCATTATACTTTGCGGTAGAACCTTACCTTATCATTGACAACATACCCTGGCGATGCATTTTGAAAACCGATTACCTTACTTTACCGCTGTGGAAAGTACACCAGTTGTTTAGCACGATCACTACACCTTTACTGCCGATCGGTTTGATTCTACTTTTTAATGCTTTAACAGTCAGTCATATTATCGCGGCAAACAGAGTTCGCCGGGGGCTCAGGAACAGCAGAGAGAAAAAGAATGATCCAGAGGTGGCGAACCGGAGAAAGTCAATAATTTTGTTGTTCTCTCTATTTGCCAATTTCATATTGTTGTGGATCGCCATTATTGTATATACTATGAACTGGCAAGTTCAGAATTACTCTTACACTGACAGATATTTGAACACCCCGACGTATAACCTGCAACAGTTTGGGTTCATGTTGAAATATCTCTGGACCTGCACCAACACGTGTATCTACACTCTGTCACAGAGTAAATTCAGGGAGGAGCTGAAGCGTGGAGTCAAATATCTGGTTACGTTCAATGGTCGGGTTTGTAGCTGAAACGCTGTTTGTTAGCATTCCTATCATGTCTATATGTCAGGTAAATGTGCCTGTGTTCCTGCAGCCAAGTGAGCGGACGTTAGTAGTTTGCAGGTTCCAGTGAAGGCAGCAAAATTAATTCGATTATGTGGGGTAAGAAACAACAAAATGACGCTGATGGGAAAGCTGCATTAGCAGAAATTGTATTCAAAATTTCCGATTAATGCCAGAACCCGGACCAGCGACCCATGTGAGGCCATTGTTCAAGTTCTATTCTAATTCACTGGACTACGGATCATTCCCGGGTTCTCTGTGACAGCTGGACAAACACGCCCGAGAGATGGAAAACTGGTGTCGGTTAAAGTGACTGGGGTGCCTACAATTTCCATTCTACCGTTTTATAATAGAAGCCTTTTCATTCAGAAAGCGCTCGGACTCTCCCAAAACTGAAGTCTAAACCTGCGCCATGCCCCAGGTTGACCCATAAATGGACACGTGTAGCGGTCTCACTCAGAAGGCATGGTATCAGAATTGAAGCTGTGGCGTGAAAAATAATGCTTCCCCTCCCTTCTCGCGTAAGGTTAACAAAGGTTGCAGAGGAAATGCGGGAGAATTGGGCTGTGAGGGACAATAAATCAAACATGATGAACTGATGCAAGGATGTAATGTTGAAAATTGTATAAAGCGCCGGTGAAACTTCACTTGGAGTATTGTGAGCAGGTTTCGTCCCCTGATCTGATAGGATGTGCCGAGACTGGGTGGTATCAAGAGGGGGGGGGAGTTACCTCATTGAAACCTAAAGAATGGCGCAATGCCTCATAGTAGATGTGGAAATAATCTAAGATCAGAGGAGACAACGTGTGAATAGACTGGCTTTCTTTCAGAACGGGAACGAAGAGCAAGTTATTTAGCTGGAGAACGATGAAACTGTGGACTTCTTCTCCACAGAAACCTGCGGAGGCCAAGTCTGTATCTGCAGTATATTTCTGGTAGAGTTTAATAGATTCTTGATTAGTAAGGACATGAAGCGATAAGGGGAGAGGGCAGGAGATTGGGGCTGAGAAAAAAATGTATCAGCTATGATGACATTACTGAAGAGTAGATGGGCCGAATGGATAACTAATCCTTATCTGTCTTATGACCCATCAGCAGAAATTAGGTCCGAGCAGAACTAAATTCAGGGGAGCAGAGAGGATGACTGAAGTGCTAAATAAAGAGAGAGCATCGTATTGTGCAGGAGAAACGGACTGAGTCGATATCAGAATGGAAGCGGGGGGGGGGGGATAGATTTAACAGAACAAGTGTGTTGCATCGGCTGACGTCACTCGGAAGAAGCAGACCACCTGGACGTATTTGGATTTCATTCCCGATAGAAGTTTGGACAACAGCTGAGCATTTACTTGTATGTCGAAAATCAACCTGAATAAATCATTTTATGTTTCTTTTCCTCGTAATTAAAATGTCCACTGCAGATGCAATGAATTTAATATCCTGTGTCTACTAAAGCTATGGATTTAAAATTTTGCAAATAGCGATGATCTGGGAACAAGACCCAAGTAACACATCACACGGCACAGATACCGAATTCTAGAACAATAAACGAGAGAAAATAGAAAAGAAAGAAGAGTTCAGCGCAAAGGATCAGTCCCTCTGCGTCTTGACGGAGCACTAACACTTCCGTTGCATTTTCTGTTTCGTCCAGTTGAGGGCGCCATAGTCTAAACATTCCAGACTGAGACACGGGAAATTCAGCGAGCAGCGGAGGAATGGAGTCAAACATCTGGTGACATTAATGATCAGCTTTGTAAGTTTTCTTGGTAGTTGTGCAGGAAAATGTTGTGAGTTAAACGTTTTGACGGACAAGGGTTTTGCAGTTTAGTTTGTTATAGATACGCCCCTAGCTTTCAGCAGAGGGGACTCTTAGAATAAATACTTACAGTTGCTTATCTTGTCAAAATTCAGCACGAGGATATGAGGCCGAATAATACAAAGTTATGTAGAGGACTTATTTTTTTTTTTAAATGGCTTCATGATGATGGAAGTGAGTGTAACAGGAAGGTAGTCATTGAGGCATAACACAGGTCGCCATCATGACAAGCTTTTTGCACAGATCTCTTTTTGCTGATTGCTCATCATGTGGCGTTTCAGTAGCATTCTTCAAGTTTTTTTACGAGGTCGAGTTGCCAGCTCGACGGAAAGCGGCTGCATTCAAACTCGGGACCATTCGCCCCGGAGTCCAGCGCCGATGCCACTACACCACCAGCCGGCCTGATACTGAAACAGTTCTGCACAATTTTAAAGCCTCACGCAGTCATTACACTCCACAATTCAGCGGCGATACAACTCTTTACAGCAGAAGGACGAACAGGGGTTGTTTTTATCAAAGTGAAATTCTATTTTTATTAAGAGCACCCGCCCTTAATCTGGCCACCATTCTTTCCTATCAGGAGGTCTCCGTACGACATGACTGTGAGTTAAATTTAGAAGCCACTACTCCTTCTGGTCCTGATTTGAGTCCTACCCTTTTAAATAAACCAGAGCTAATTATTGTCACTGACGGTTCATCGTATAAACCTAAAGATTTTGAAACACAATCTGGGTGTTCTGTGGTGATTCCTCATGAGGTATTGGAAGTGTGCTCACCCACACCCCCTTTAGGAACATAAACGCAAATTAGAGTCTGCATCTCAGCTGAGGGTAAACCTGAATATTTACAACCTTTACGAATCTTTACGAAAAACATTCTGACCAAAGTCTGCGAAGAGCCGGGATTGAAATTTCCTGAGGCGCTGCCGATTTATCTGTTACTTTGAGAACTTATGTTAGCAGGCCCACCAAGTTGAACCCTTTTGAACTATTAATGGGAAGATCTATGCCCATGGGTTCTGAAACTCCCTTTGACAAGTGACCAGACAGCGCTGATCTACTGAACCGGACGCTAGGGTTAGGGAGCTCCGGTTCAAAGCGTGACGCCAATACGGGGCACCTCAATCCTTGAGGTCGCTGCTCGGCAAGGCCTTGAATGAAGACATTCCGTCGTTTACCCCGTGATCAATATAGATGGGCGTTCGTTACCCTCGAAGGTGATGCGTCGCCCACCGCCCTTGTTAATGTGTTGGTGGTAAGCAGCAACATATTGTGTTCAGTGATATTGTGGTTCTGGCCAGCTCTGAGGTTAGCGCTAGTCAGAAAGGGTATCAACGAAGTGGGGGTGGGAGGGGGGGAGAAGGAAAGCTATTCTGTAGCCACTCGAATATGTGAAAATGATTTGATCCTTCCCGGAGTTTTTTAGAATATAAAACATAAATGTAACCCCGATTAATTAAACCCAAATATAGAAACATAGAAAACCTACAGAGTAATGCATCCCTACACCCACTCCTAAATGCCCTGTCGTTCACTTTGTAAGAGCTATTGCTGCTTGGTTCTAGCGAAGTGCGAACTTCTCTCTCATGTCCGCATTAGCCCTTTTCCCCACTGGTCTCGATGCTGCTGGAAGCCGTGAGAGTTTTCTTCACTGTTCACTACACCCGCAATATTGGTGGACTCCTGAATTTGATTATCCAAATGCCTATATTATTATCCAGAACATTGATATTAATGAGAGACACTAACAGACCCCCACCGATCCGTGCTGCACTGCACTAGTCACCAGACAACCATCAACTACCACACTCTTCCTCCGCAGACGAAGCAGATTTGGGAGTACAGACCGATTCGTGGTTACTCACAGATTACTCAGCGAATATGTGGGTGAACTTTTATTTTGGGTTATCAATGGATTCTGTGGTGAACAACGATTTTCGGGACGCAGATTGATTTCTGGGTTTACACTAATTTACGGGGTGCATTCAGGTTTCCGGTGCACATAGATACTGGAACTGCACGGGGATTTAGGATGTTGGTCATTTAGGGCTACAGAAGGATTTGAGGATGTCTGCGGATTTGGAGGAATTCGAATCTCCATGTCGTTTTATTTCTTGAGACATTGATAATAAATGCATTTTGAATACTGAACTTTGTTGTTGTTTTTTTAAAGGTACTGGCTGCCATGTTGTGAAGTGTTTGAAATAATTTTTGCAACTAGATTGCATGCGGGGTCTCAAGGAATTTGTAGTTATGAATTGATTTGGGGGGAGGCTGCACATGGATTTGTGTTTGTGCCTGTGTATCGTGGTTCTCGCGGATTTGGAGGTGACAAATCTCCATTTTTTTACAGCGTAAAATTAACTGAACCTTGAACTTTGACCTCGGTTATTGCTACTATTATTTGGCTTAGGCAGCTATTTGTGAACTATTTCAAATTATTATCACCCAGTGATAATCTAATGTGCAGGTGGGCGTGTCAACCCGTTGGGTGTCTGCACTAAATTCGGTTTGCGCACAGATTTGGGGGTGCATGAAGACACGATAATTTTCTCCTCCCGAAAATCCCGCGCACTGACTCCAGTTTCCCACACAAACAGACAGAACAACATCTCTTCCAGTGGTTAGTTCCTCCGTTATCAATAATTATAACCCAAACATTTCAACTAAACAGAGCAATACCTCATCAGTTACCCACAAAGAAGTAATTTCATTATAACGCTACATGGAAGCCATTTTATATAAGCAGTTAACAGTTGACATTACAGTAAATAATCTGAGAACCCTGCATACTCCCCCCATCAATATAAGTCATGCCCTCATAACGTTCAGATAATTCGCCAACCCCTCCTGCATTACCTCATCAGTTACCCAAAATGAAGTCAATTTATTTATGCAGTTAACGTACAGTTAATAATCTGAGAACCCTATATGTATAAAAGTGGTTAATGTTTACAACCCTTATGGAAAACTCTCTATTGATTTATTAGAAAGTGTATGGAGATTTCGCTTAGTAAAGGTTGTATGCTGTGGGGATTTTAACGCATATAGTTCACTGCGGGATTGTTTGAGGAATGATGGTATCGGTTTGATTAAGGAAGAGTTTGTCACCTTTTGTGTCTGAATGGGTACGAGATTTAATGTTCACAGTAGTTCAGGAGCTGCTACAAAATGTCGAGGAAGATGTGTAGTTTTGCAATGTAAGGTTATGACACGTTATTCACTAGACTACGTTGGAAGTGATTCACATTGCGAATCGAATTAGTAGGAGAATGGCTAGTAATAGTGGACTGAGGATTGCAGGGAGAGAAATAGTGCATTTAGGAAAGTTAAGAAGTGTCAATCTCCGAGTGACATTAAATATTATAGTGCACACGAAGTGTTCGGAAAAGTGGACATGATTGTGAAAAACGATTACTCGAGTAATTTTATATAAAAAAATAAATGTGATATTAAACTTGGTGATGCGTTGGGGAATGATAATAAAATGGGAGAATTCTTAGGGGGTCATGATATTCCAGTATTGATTGATGAGTGTAAAATGAGTTTCACTGAAATCGGGATGGTTGTTTTCCTAGCTGGGTTATTTGCTGTGACTCATATCAAGATATTTTAAATATATGAATGACCCTGAGGTGTTCGGCCAGCTGTAGCAATGATAGTATCACTGGTGTAGAGTTCGCTTTCCGCGAACACACACAAATACTGGAGGACCCAGAGTCTAGTCCACAGTTTGGGCCGAGACATTTCAGCAGGACTGGGGGAAGAAAAACTGGACTGTTGAGATCCCCAGTGTTCTGCATGAATTTCCACCACCTGTAGATTTTCTCCGGTTTGTGGTTGGATTATTTTACTGCAGATGAAACGTCTGCAGGAAAGGATGATGCATGTTGATTATTCATCAGTCATCTGAATGACAACTCTATTGATATGATCACATTTTTGAATCGTCTTTGGAGATTCGGCTGTCTTCCTTCCTCTTGGAAAATAGCAGAGGCGGTGCTTGTTCTCGATGCCCTGTTTGATCGTTTTACTTGTCGGCTTATATCCTGAACGAGGTAGGAGTGTCTAAGGCCGGAGGACACAGCCTCGGAATAGTAGGGCTTTCGTTCAGAACGGAGATGGGGAAGAATTTCTTAAGGCAGAGAATGGTAAATCTGTGGTACGTTTGCCAAAGACAGTTGTGGAAGCAAGTTTGTTCCGTATTTTTAAGTCAGAATTTGACAACTTCTTGGTTGGTTAAGGCATGAACGCATTGGAGGAGAAGATAGGAGGTTGGGGCTTGGACCAGCCATGATGAAGTGGCGGAGCAGACTCCATGAGTCCAATTCTGCTCCTATATCTTATGATCTGACTGTCTTCAAATTGAAACATCCGAAGGAACACCAGAGGAGACATCTTTATTACCAGAAACGCTATTGTTGATATAGAAGAGACATTTGGACGGATTTATCACACACGTTCTCATTTGCTATTACGACATGGAATGACCCGATTGTCCAACATCGACTGGCAAGTTCACCGAAAGAGCTGCCTTGTTGCTATCCATGTGAAGTCCCATTTTTTTCTAAAGATACAAGATGCGAGAAAGACACTAGTACGGACAACATGACTGGTCGTACATTGTTCCATGTAGATATAATCTAGGTGTGAGTGTTCCCAAATAAGACATTTATCAGAAACAGATTCTGGAATAAAGTAAGGCGTGGCTGTAGAGTTCAAAACCATTCCTAAATGATTTAGTGCGGATATAATGAAGGCATGAGAATTTTCAAACACAGAGACAACGCGAGAATGTGTTCTTGTCATTTTATGAGGCGGATATCAATTCATTCGACTTAAATGCAGATGTCTTAAATCCAGTGAGGAAAATAAGGAAACCGCATCACCAGTTCATAATTCAACGCTTTTAGACGTCATTTGCTTTCCCACAACATACACGCTGAGCCTTATAAAATTTGCAAAATAAAACAAAGGTAATAAATAAAACTCTGTGAACAATTTATGGAATTATCACACCTGCAAGAAATGGCACAAAATGTCAATCGAGAGAGGGGAAATAGATCATTATGTCGGTAGGAGAAATAAGAGTACTTCGCGTTATACAGTGCAGTTCTATGCATTAAATGCTATCGATTCTATCTATTTTTACAGAAGGTTTTATGAAACAACACCTTACATGAAACACGGATAACCCTTGTGCTCCCAGAACAGTTTTTCGTCGTGAAGATGGTCTTCGAGATATATAACTAATCTAATCGTTCACTGAATGAATTCCCAAACAAAGTGACCACTATTGAGGCACCACACCAAACTGAAATCTGGAATGAGGTGTGAACATTCCCCTTCCTGGAAAGGAATATTGAATTGAACCATCAAGCTAAATTTATTTGTTGAAGCTCAGAACCTTAATGCGGTTCGTCTATTGTTGCAATGGATAATTATTTGAGCGTGATCGTGTACGCTGTAAAAAATATTGAAAACAATGATTATTTTATTTGAAATGAAAAGACTCTGTGCCATAGAGAAAGAATGTAAACTCTTCTCGTTTGTCGATGTGCATAAACAGAATTAAGCTAATTTTTGCTTTGTGATTCTTCCGATGGAACGATTTTCATTGCACGGTGACACAATTCATATGAATGAAAACAAACCTGAAGTGTTTGTTCAGTGGACTGTCACTGATGTGACTGATCACGTGGTATGATTAATTGTCAGAGGACACTTTCTTCACCTGTATAAGAGCTTGTAAAGCAAACAAATGTAGATATCGGCAGTCGGACTAGTTTCAGATGATCACCAATTCACACAGGAAATGGTATATCCAGCAATTTACTACATCGCGAGTATTTACTATCCTGTATTGGCAGCGATTGGTATCCCTGGTAAGTAACTGGAATTGGCAGGTACTTTGCGTATGTGTTCTGTTCCTGTAAAATATCTTACAGATGATGCCTCATCCGATAAATGTTTGGGTAAAGATAAAGCCAGTTCAGGTTTAAATACATATTTTATTTTATTCTTTCATTGTTGTCTGGAACTTTTACTCGTTTCTGATGTGCGATCATTTTGTCGACATTAATAATTAGTTAATGCTAATATTGAGACTGATCCAGCATTTTACCGCACTCGACCTTCCACCTTTACCCGCACGTATTGTTAATTTATATATATACATATATATATATATATATATATATATATATATATATATTATCCGGAGCCGTCAGCGTTCTTTGCTACAATAATGGGTCTGTCTAGATCTGGCAAAATCTGCTGTCACCTAGAAGGTTGCGTCTAAACTGTGACTCGTTTCCACGTTATCATCCGATCGAAGGACAGTGACGGAGCCCGTAAGGCCAACATTTCCGCTCTCCGAATTGAAACTTGTCAGACCCGGAACAGGAACAGATGGCTGATGTTCACTCAATCCGACTCAACGTATTTCTAAGCAGGCATAACAAGTAAAAATGATCAGAGTTTCTTCACACGAACCTAACTTTTCTTTGCTTCGTTGCAGTTAATCTAGTGGCGATTGTGATCCTCTCTCTGGGAAACTGCGGACTTTCTAAATGCATCTCCCGGTACCTGGTGGGAATGGCAGCAGCTGACTTACTGGGTGTTATTATTTCTGTTGTACTCCTTCAAATCAATAATATTTATATCTATGCTCGTCCTTTGCTCATTACACCGGTTTGCGCCGTGACCCTTGTCCTGAGTGTTGTAACCATGGACTGTTCTGTTTGGCTCACGGTCGCTTTCACGTTCGATCGCTGTGTTGCAATCTGCAGTCAAAAGCTGCGGGAACGATACTGTACCGAGAGGATAGCGACTATTGTGATAGTAACTGTGGGTTTAGGAAGTTGTGCAGAGAATGTTCCGATGTACTTTATAATCAAACCTTACCTTATCATTGATAACATACCCTGGCGATGCGTTCTAAATTCCGATTACCTTACTTCAGCAACTTGGAAAGCACAACAATTGTTTAACACTATAACGACACCTTTACTGCCGATCGGTTTGATTCTACTTTTTAATGCTTTAACAGTCAGTCATATTATCGCGGCAAACAGAGTTCGCCGGGGGCTCAGGAACAGCAGAGAGAAAAAGAATGATCCAGAGGTGGAGAACCGGAGAAAGTCAATAATTTTGTTGTTCGCTCTGTCAGCCAATTTCATAATGTTGTGGATCCCCTTTATTGTATATACTATGAACTGGCAAGTTCAGAATTACTTTTACACAGACAGATATTTGAACACCCCGACGTATATCCTGCAGCAGTTTGGGTTCATGTTGCAGTTTCTCTGTACCTGCACCAACACGTGTATCTACACTCTGTCACAGAGGAAATTCAGGGAGGAGCTGAAATGTGGAATCAAACGTCTGGTTACATTAAATGGTCAGCTCTGTAGGTAAAACGCAAATCGGATGCAAGCGTTGACGGGAGTTCAAATTAATTTCTATGTGATTTATAAATGTGGTAAATTTGCCTATGTTCCTGTGGCCAGGTGACCGACTGTTAGTAGTTTTCCTATTCCAGTAATGGCAGCAAAATTAATAAAATTTAACAAACAATAAAAGGTGCTGCTATTAATCCAATCTTCTTTCCAAAATTTGGGATTAATGCTAGAATCTGGGCCAACAAACTGTGTGTAGTCAGTGTGAGTTTTCTCACATCGGTAGAATTCCATTCGAATTCACTGGACCAATGGATCATTCCCGGGTTTTCTGTGACAACTGGAGAAATATGCCTGAAACATGGAACACCTGCGTCAGTTGAAGCGAGCTCTAATTGTACCATTTCATTTCATTTTTCAATCTGTTTATTGATTTTCAAATAAAGAATATACCAATTGGAGGAGGTGTTTAGCAAATAGATAATATAAAAGACTTATTAACAGCAATAATAAAACAGAAAGTATATAATGTCAAAATCAAATAGGTAAAATATTATGCTGTTATATATACAATAGTCAAAAAAACTACAACTCCTCATAGCAATCATAAAAAAAAGATTGGAAATTTTATTGATAAAGAAAACACCCACTAACTAAACTGAAAAAAGAAAGAGAAATAAGGAAAGAAAATGAAAGATTGGGCAGTCCAATTGAAGATAAAATTTAAAAGAAAGAGAGAGAGAAAAAAAACACATCCTTCCAGACATCTCCGAACCTTCACGGATAGGGACTTTCCCCACAGAGAATAAAGAAAAAGAAATAAATAAACATAAATTAAATCGTGGAAATATTGAATAAAGTGTCGCCAGACTTGTTCAAAATTAAAGGATGTATCAAATGTCCGGCTTTTAATTTTCACCAAGCTTAGACATGACATAATGGAGGAGAGCCAATAGAAAACAGTAGCCGGGTTAGATTCTTTCCAGTGCAGCAAAATAGCTCTCCTATCCAGTAATCATATTAGGAAAAATATGCGCCAATTTAAGCAAAATATGTGACGACTGCTTTTTCATCCAGAAATCCCGTGAGCCCTTCTAAAGTGGAAGTCTAAAGCTTCAGGACGCCCCTGCCTGAACAATGAATGAGCGTGTGTAGCAAACTTACTGAGGAGATGATGGCATCAGAAATGCAGCTGTGGCGTGAAAAAGCAATGCATCCCACCCTCACCCGAGCAAGGCTGTCGGAGGTTACAGGAACACTGATGTCACTCGGAAGAAGCACATCACTTGGACGTGTTGGCACTTCCCGATGGGAACACGAATTAACGTTACAACGGGGATCTGTAGTCATCCATTCATTCATCCATCAGGAGAAAGTCATCAGTAAGGAATTTCATCCCCGATCCATTTTTTGGCAATAACTGCGCATTTACTTGTAATTTCAACACCAGCCTGGATTTTGTTTCATGTTAAACTCCCTCGTAATTAAAATGCCCACTTTGCAGAAGTGTTGAATCTAATATTTTGAGTCCACTAATGTTGTGAATTTAAAATTAAAGTTTCGCAAATTGCAATGCCCTCGGAACAGGATCCGACCACACAGCACACGGTACGGTCGTTGAATTCCACAACGGTAAACAAGAGAAATAAAAAAAAATAGCTTCACGAAGAAGATCCATTGGGTCCTGCCGGAGCATTCCCACCTCCGTTGCAGTTACTGTTCTGTCCACAGGATGTCGCCAACTGCTAACTATCCACACGGAGAAGAGAGGTCATTCGTGGGGAGCTGTGGAATGGAGTCAAACAACTGGTCGCTCTGGAGATAAAACACAAATCCCATCGTAAGCTTCTTGGTAGCTCAAATACTTGTCTGTGTCGTGTGTATCTCTGCTAAATTTGTCACATATTCAGGTGACCTGGTAGGCGAACACTTGTAGCTCAGATTCGGAATCTCACTGTGAATCAGATTTAATTTCACTGGTATATATCCCGCAGTATGTTGCTTACCGCCGACAATACTTCCAAATAATGATAAAAGTATAAATTACAATAAGATGTATATATAAACGATCAAGTTAAATTGAAGACATAATGTAAAAAGAGATGGAAAATGCTGTGTTGTGTCCATGCGTTAACTGTCTATTTAGAAACCCGGTTGCGTCGTTAATTAATGTTTTCCTTTCTGGAGCGGGAGAGGCATGTGAAATAACTGAGTAAACGATGAGAATAGCTTTATTAATCAAAGGGCATCAGGGGGCAGCGGCATGCAACGGATAAAGGCGGATGTTATCTATAGGTAATGATAGTTGCCATATCTTCCTGATTAGATTTAAGACACTTCGTTTTGAGGCATATGCGTGATCACCACCTAAACAAAGAGGCCTGAATTGACCGTAAGTTTAACTCGCGCTATTCCTGCGCGTGTAAAGTCCTGTACCTTCATTATATCTCCAACACATCATGTCGGAATATTCCATAATCAGCCCTGATAAATATTTTGTTTGGGAAGACCGACGCCTTCCCACCGTTCACGGTCGGTCCTCGTTGTCCAATGAAAGACGGATAACCGGGATATAGCGAACTTTGAAGGAGTCTGAATCTTGATAACAACTTGAGACTTTAAAACAACAACATGACAGCGGCTTTAGTGAACGTTTTAGTTGCCTCCAGACAGACAGATCGTCCGTCGCATATCAGCAAATGAGAACTCGCGTTTTATTTCTGTCTGAATGTCTCTTGCCTCTCAAATTCTAAGCCTACAACAACACATCCTTTATGTGATACGGGGCCCAGAACTGTTTACGACACATCAAGTGCGGCCTGACCACTGTCCTCTAAAGGCTCAGCATTATCTCCTTGTTTTATGTTCTCTTCTCCTTGCAACAAACGCCAACATTGTACTTGCCTATCTTTCCACAGTCTCAACCTGTAAGTTAACCTTCCCGGAGACGTGAACGAGGACCCCCTCTGTTCATCTGCACCTTCTCCGTATTTAAATAATAGTTCACACTATTGTTCCTTTTCCCAAAATGCATCATCATACAGTTCACAACACTGTTATCCATCTGCACATTCTCCCTATTTAGATAATAGTTCACACTATTGTTCCTTTTGCCAAAATATAAAATCATTCAGTTCCCAACACTGTTATCCATCTGCCACTTTTTTGCCCATTCTTCCAATTTGTCTTCTGTCCTGCTGCAATCGTATTGCTTCCTTCCTGTAAAGTCATTGGATTTTATCTTGTTAACCGGCCTCATGAGCATATGAAACTCCTGAAAATCCAAGTAAATGGCATCCTCTGCCACTCCTTTGTCTTCACTGCGTGTTATTTCCTCGATGTGGTACAGGAGCGTGGCTATGGACGAACCGAAGTGCAGAACACGGGGGCGGAGGCGGAGTCGGGAGGCGTTCTTGACGTAGCGAGCGTGGAATCGGTATCCAGGAGCGATGCTAGACTTAGAACTGGCAGTCCTAAGGGCCATGAAACGAGGTTACTCACATCGGAGTCGATCAACGAACTGGCAGCTCCTTGTTGTGATCACAGAGTTTTTATCCTGCATTTTCTTATGGAAAGCAGGTGTGTGTAGTTACTGGAACCTGGGAAAGATTGAAAACTAAACGAGGGGATTAAGGTTCAGTTCCTGAGATAAATAGCAAGGTGGGGGATTGCCAGAAGGGTCAACGGTAGCCTGTCTGCATGGTCCCGATGAAAATCCTGGATGAGAGAATGGTCTAAGATGAAGGAGCGGGGAACCCAGGAACGCTAATCCGGATCGTAACATTCCCAGTCTAACAGGTATTGGAAACCCCTGCCCCTACTGCGCACATCCAGCAGCCATCGGACGGTGTATGCTGGATGGTTGTTGACGATACGGCCAGGTGGGGGAGTGTCAGTCGGAGGACACAAGGGGCTGACGGAAACTGGCTTTAACTGGGAAACATCAAAAGTCGGATGGATGCACATAGATCTTGGCAGTTTTAGGCGGACCGTTGCTGGATTGGTAGCACTTTCGACCCTGAATGGTCCCAGGGAGCGAGGGGCGAGTTTCCTGTACTCGTTCTTGAGCGGGGTATCCTTGGATAAAAGCCACACCATCGGCCCAGGTGGGTACTCGGGAGCCGGAGTCCGGTGTCGGTCGGACGTCATCTGAGCTGTTTTGCTGATCGGAGCAGGGCCGTGCGTGTCTCCTCGCAAACCTTAACCCACCGATCGATATGGTCCTGAACCGACAGAACCGCAATCTCCTCTTCAGCGGGGGTTGGTAGCCCAGGGACACCGGAATGGAGACCTTCCAATGGCAGAGCTCACCAGAGAGTTGTGGTCGGACTCAACCCACGGGAAGTGGCCACTTCAGGTCGACGGGTTGTTTACCGTTTGACAACGTAACGTCGCCTCCAGGTCGTGTTTAGCCCGTTCCGCCTGCCCGTTCCGTCTGGGGGTGGAAGCCGGATGACAGGCTGACCGACGCACCTGAGGCTTGACAGAAAGCCCATACCTGTGAGACGAACTGGAGACCCCGGTGGGAGACGATGTCCGCGGGCATTCCGTGGAGGCGGAAGACGGACGAGAAGATCTGCGGGTTCTGGAGAGGAAGGGAGTTCAGGGAGGGCAACGAAGTGCACCGCCTTGGAGGATCGGTCTGCCTTGGTGAGTCCGGGGGTGTTCTCATGTGAAGGCGGGGACCGGGGACGAAGTCTCGGGCGATGTGTGACCAGAGACGACCAGGGAGAGGACGGAGAGGATGAGAGGCTTTTCCCCGGGCACAGATGGAACATGCCGAGACATAGGAACGGGGATCCGCCTCCATGGACGGCCACCAACAGTGCTTTTTCAGCAGGGTTATGGTCCGATCCCTCCCGGGGTGGCAGGCGAACCGAGACTTGTGCCCCATTGGAGAACCTGGGACCTGACGGAAACGGGCACGTACAGACGATCGATCGGCCCATTGCCTGTGTCGGGGTCATCCCGTTGGGCTTCTTTTACTTTGGAATCCATCTCCCAAGTGAGGGCGGCAACCACGCAGGGTGGTGGGAGGACAGCCTCTGGGCTGGCAGTGTCCTCCTTGGAGTCGTATTGGCGGGACGGCGCGTCCTGCTTCCCGTTCTTGCGGGAAAACTTTAACGGTCCGTAAAATAATGACCAATGAGCCTGGCGGAGAGTTCAAACGTTTGGCGGTCTGAATGTACGCCTGGTTTTTATGATCAGTCCATACCACAAACGGTTGTTCTGCCCTCTCCAGCCATTGCCTCCATTCTTCCAATGCTGCTCTGACCGTCAGGAGTTCCCGATTCCGCACGTCGTAATTCCGCTTGGCGGGAGACATTCGGCGAGGACAGAAGGCGCAGGGTGAAGCGTTTCATCCGAACTTGATCGTTGGGATAGGATTGCTCCTATCCCGGAGTCTGAGGCGTCCACCTCGACAATGAATTGACGGGCTGGGTCCGGATGGACCAGAATGAGAGTGGTGGTGAAACGCCTCTTTAGGTCGGTGAATGCCGAGTCGGCTTCGGAGTCCCAACAGAAGGGGGTAGTAGGCGAGGTACTCCGTGTAAGGGGGGCCGCCACTCGACTGCAGTCTCTGATAAATCGGCGGTAGAAATTGACAAACCCCAGGAATCGTTGAAGTTGTTTGCGGGTCGTGGGTCTAGGCCATTATTCCACTGCCCGGATATTCTCGGGGTCTGCTCTCGCCTGCCCGCTCTCGATGATATAATCCAGGAAGCTGACCGAAGGAACGTGGAACTCACCTTTCTCCGCCTTCACAAATAATTGGTTTTCCCACAGTCTCTGGAGGACTTGACGGACACGGATCAAGGTCAGGGGCGGCGTACAGTGGGTCTCCCGAGCCAGCAGTTTTCCGTCCAGGGCCCGGGCCTCCAACGTGGTAGTTAGCTCCAGTGAGGTAATCCAGTGAGGGAAGCTATGTCTTCGTCCAGCAGATTGCCTGCGGCACCGGAATCCACCAAAGCGGACAGGGACAGAGACTACCGTTGGTAATTCACGGTAGCCGGGATCAGCATCCGAGTCTGGGGGCTGAGGGGAGTCTCGTCCGGCTCACCAGGACAACCCTTTTCACTGATGCCCTCCCTTTCGGCCGCTTGAGGGCAGGTATCCCGGAAATGTCCTGGCCTGCCACAGTAGTAGCAATCCCCATCTCACCACCTCCGAGTCCGTCCGGCCGGGGAGAGACGGTTCCGTTCCAGCTGCATCGTTTTCTCCCCAGGGGGGTGGGGACGGTCGTGGCAGGAGCCACACTGGGAGGGGCCGGGTAAGTGGGGGGGGGGGGGCTGGTTGTGACTGGTAAGGTGGACTGTGGGCTTCCCCGAGCAGCGGGGCGTCTGGTTCTCTCTCTCAGTCGCTCCTGAAGTCGATAATCGAATCGAAGGGCTGGCGAGATCAGAGAGTCCAGACAGTCCGTGTCGTCCCCAGCGGCCAGCTCATCCTTTATCTGGTCCGAGAGGGCCTGTTGAAACGCCTCCCTCAGGGTCTCGTCATTCCACCCGGAGTCTGCGGCTAAGGTCGGGAACTCAATGGAATACCCGGCCACACTTCGCGAAGCCTGACGAAGAGTAAGCAACCGTTTCGCGGGTTCCTTTCCGCGCGTGGATTGTTCGAAGACTTTCCTCATTTCAGGGACAAAGGAGGAGAAGTAGGAACAAACCTCTGGTCGCTTATCCCATCTCGCGGTTGCCCAGGCCAAACCATCCCCTCGTAGCAGCCCCATGATGTACGCAATCTTTGGTTTATCGGAAGTGTAGATACGCGGCTGCAGCTCACAGATGAGGGAGCATTGTGACAGGAAGGCCCGGCACCTACCTAGGCCCCGGTGTAGGGTTCAGGCTCGGGTATATACGGCTCTCGAGGGGATGGTGTCGCTGATTCCGGGGGCGAAGCCATCCCGAGCGGTGCGGTTTATGTAGCCGGCGTACTTGGAGGGGAAAGAGAAAAAGAAGTGGAGACCCCGTCCACTTGTTCACACCTTCTGCACATTTGTGGTCAGTGTCCCAAGGTTTTCCGTGATCTCCCGAAGTCGTTGGTCGTGGGCGCCCATTAGGTAACCCTGGCTGGCCAGTGCCTGTTGTACGGGAACGTGTCCGCTGGGTTCATCGTGGCCAGTTTGTTCTGTTGCAAGGACGTGGCAGCGGAACGAACCCAAGTGCTGAACATGGGCGCAGAGGCCGAGTCGGGAGCCGTTACCTTCGTAGCCAGCGTGAAATTGGTGCCAAGGGATTCTTTACCCGCAGTCATTGTCTTAGCACAGAATTCAGGAGCGATTCTGGACTGAGAACTGATCGCCCTAAGAACCATGGAACGAGGTTACTCAAACACGAGTCGACCAACGAGCCGGCAGCTCCTTGTTGTGATAACGAGGTTTTACACCCTATTTGCTGATGGACAGCAGGTGTTTGCAGTTAGTGGAACTTGGAAATGACTGGGAACTAAACGAAGTGATTGAGGCCCAATTCCTGAGGGAAATAGCCAGGTAGGCGATTGCCTGAATGGACAGTGTCAGCTTCACCTTTCACCTTATGACTTTTGCCGACCAGTTTCTCTTTTAATCACTAAGCGATTCGCAGTAACAGACATTTTGACCGGGGGTGCACAAACTCTTGCTTGCCACTTTAAGTAATTGGATTTCAGTGGTAATATGGTAAACTGGATTTACAGACGGCACCTAGATTCAGAGCGCGAGTGGACAGCGAAGTAGATTATCGAAAGTTGAAGATGCCTGTCACAGCTGGATCAAACGGCTAAAGATTTTACAGCTGCAATGAAATGTGGAGCAATGTGAGTTTTCGCACTTTGCCAGGAACAACCAGAGTATGGTGAATGGTAGGAGATTGTGCTCTGAAGAGAGCAGAGGAATCGGCGAAGGCTGGAAAAATATCAATAAGCTTGAAAAATGCAGACAAAAGTTTGCAATGGTGATCCCTGGTCTGTCTTGGTGGGCATCCATTTCGGCCTGCAAGTGCCGGTGGCGATATTGAAAGTGAAGGGAATCATCCGAAACGTCCGCTCATTAGATGGAGCCTGACCTGGTATGTCTCCGGTAATATTGCATTCAGTTCCCGTTATCATTTTATACAAAGGATAGTTAGTGCTGGAGGACTCCGCAGGACATCAAGCGGGATTGTGGCGGTTCCCAGTGTGGGATCTGAAAGCAGCTACTCAGGGTGGGTGGTAAAGGCGGTGTCGGGAATGCCTGTCTTTAGTCGTCGAGGCACTGGGTTCCAGTGTCAGTTAGATACTGTATTTTGCAGTTTTATAAATCTCTAGTTTAATCGCATCTGAAGCGCTGCGATTCTATTATAGGTAAATATGGCGGTTTTGGACGGTGTATAGAGAGGTTTGCCAGGATTCTGACTGGATAAGGAGAGTTTGAAAACATTAGGGATTTTTTTTTTTTATCTGGAGCGGCAGAGCCTGAGTGGTATCTGGGAGAAGTTTATTGGAATATGAGAAGCACAGAGAGAGTGGACAACATGTATCTTCGTCACTGAGGAGGAAAAGTCTAATTCCAGAGCGCATGTACTTAAGGTAAAATCTAGAACCCTAACTGATGAGTCAGTTTTGCACTAATTAGGTATTTTGTAATTCAGTGTAATTTTGTGTCTTTTCTTAATACCACCGATAGCAGCAACTCGCTGCACTCCGCCAGGGTGATGGATTGGAAGAGGAGTGACTGAGTATGGCATAGATTTCCACCCGGCCTATCGTAGTTCAAACCCACCGCTGTCCACTGCTGTCACTGGCTGAGCTGCCTGTCGTTCCAATAGTTCATCTGAACGTCAGTCACGAGAGAGGTGGAGAGGCGAAAATAGTTACTATGTTGCCTTGAGAAAATAGAGGCAGTTGCAGTTCAACGCGCTAAAGTACAGTTGTGTGTCATATCCAGAGGCCTTACAAAAAGTTAAAGCAGTTTCCGACTGGTAAACTTGATAAGTTGTTCCCAGTCAGAGAACAGAGTGTGACGTCAGTGGGCACTGTAGTCGCTGGATAACTGGGCTGAATATTTTGCAGCTGGCATATAATGTGGATCATTGTGAGGTGTTGCACTTTGCCAGGAATAACCTGGTTGGAGTTACACAGTGACTGGTAGGGGATAGTGGTCTGCGGAGAACAGACAGATCTGGGAATAGATTCCCGTACGTCAAGGTGGAGTCATGAAAAGAGCTTTTGGCACATTGGCCTTCATAAATAAAAGTACTGTTAACACGAATTGGAATGCTATGTTGAGGTTGTAAAGGACATTAGTGAGACCAATTCTAGAGTACTGTGTGCAGTTTGGGCCACCTGTCTATCTATCTAGCCACCTATCTAGTTTTGCCACCTCAGCTTGGGCGAGACCAGAACAAGAGGTCATAAGTTAAGTGTAAAAGGTGAATTGTTTAAGGGGAAGATGAGAGGGGGTTTCTTAATTCAGAAAGCAGTGTGAGTGTGGATTAGCCAGAAAAAATGCTGAAAGCCGGAGACGTTTGGATAGCTACATGGACGGCAGGAGTATGAAAGGTTATGATTCTGGTGCAGGTCGATAGGACTCGGTCAGAAAACTGGTCATCACAGATTGGAAGAGCCGGTGGATCTGTTTATCCATGTGGTGTTCCGTAACTCTATAACCTTTCCCTAAGAATCGTTTTCAAAAACGTTACTACTACTGCGTGAGTTTATATTTTCCAAGATGAACTACCCCCTACTTAAAAACACTTATAGTCACTTTTCTGGGATCTTAATTTTGGCTGCAGAGAAAACAAATTTATTGGTCCAGTCCTCTACCTCGCTCAATAATCTGCAGTATATCCAAATAGGTTCTGAGGAAATTATCCACCTTATTTCCCGTTAATTGTCCAAACACTACACCCTTTGTAATTATACAAAGTTAAAATACATTTTAGCTAAGTACGAAATAAGAAAGATTTAATCAAAGAATCTTACAGCAGGAAAAATAGCCTTCAGCTACTGTCCCATGTGACTATTCAAGCTAATTCATGTCCAGAGGAGATGGGACACAAGCAGCAGACTGGACTATTTTGTTGGGCACCAAGTTGGCCAGGAACGGCCAGTGTTAATGCTGAAAGTAAAGTGTCTAATTCGAAACGTCGGCTCTATGCCTCTCCATAGATGGTGCCTGACCTGGTATGTTTCTTCAAATATTGCATTCAGTTCTGTATAGTATTCCATACAAAGGATATATTCTGTAGGTAACTCCAGAGTAAATGCACCAGGATAAGGAGAATCCCAGTGCGTAACCCCCTGAAATGGCTGCGCAGGGTGATGGGATGGTAAAGGCGATGTCCGGCCTGCTTGTATTCAGTAGACGAGGCACTGAGTTTCGGTGTCAGGTAGGTATTTTACAGTTTTCTAAATCTCTAGTTTCATTGCATCTGAGGTGTTGCAATTCTATCATCGGAAAAATGTGAAGGTTTTAGACGGTGAGTAGAAAAGTTTTACCGGGTTGCAGCCTGGATAAGGAGAGATTGGACAGTTTAGGCTTATTTTCTCTGGAGCGGTGGACGCTGAGGGAGGTCTGGCAGACGTTTATAGGAATGTGAGAGGCACAGACAGAGTGGACAACCTGTATTTTGCCCAATTAGGAAATTTCTAATTCCCGAGGGCATTTATCTGAGTTGAAACGGGTAACACTAACTGATGAATCCATTCTTGCTCTATTTATGTATTTTAAATTTAGTGTATTTTTTATCTTTTCTCTACACTGATGTTGTGTAAAAAAAGAAACAGTGGGCAAAACACTTTTACTCCGTCACCACAAACCTCGCTGGAACGGACCCACCGAGGCGTCGAAAGGGAACCACGCCCGTCTTTGTGAAAGCCGAGGACGGAGACTCCGACAGCAGCTACTCTCTGAACTCCACAACGGCGATGGAGCAGAACAAGAGGGGCGGAGCATGGGGCAGATTTCCAACCGGCCTATCGTAGCTCAGAGCGACCGCTGTCCCCTGCTGTCTCTGTCTGAGGTGCCTATCGGTCAATTGGGAAGATTAGTTAATGTGAACGTCAGTCATAGGGAGAGGTGGAGATGTGAAAATGTTGCCTTATGAAAGCAGAGGCAGTTGCAGTTCAACAAGATAAATTACAGTTGTACGTGTCTTGTCCAGAGGCCTTCAAAAAGTTGAACACGTCTGTCACTGGTAAAACTGATACATTTTTTCAAACAGAGAACAGTCAATGAAGTCAGTGAATATAATTTAATTGGTATTGTGTTTCATTACGTATAATCGATAGGATTTGTTGGGTGTAATTTAGCTTTCATTAGAAGACAGAAACAGTTTATTTCCAAGTTCTCTACACCACAGTCCAGTCCAGTTGATAACGGGAATGCGCCTTTTAGTTGGAATGCCTTAATTTTGCCAATCATTAAACGAGATGGCGGAGACTGGTTTGATTCACATTGAGTTAGTAAATGAGCATCTGACTCTACCCGCGCCGTCTTGTGGGAATGTCTGACAGTGAAGTTGCTGAGCGGGATGGGAATAGATGGACATAACCGCAGACCAATGTGTGGGCGGCATTCCGGAGTACTTCTTTGTCTGGCATCTGGCGGAATGAATGATGCTCTGACTCTCTTGGACGGTGCTTTGCCCCTCCCGACACACACACTATCTTAACATCCCGGACTGCCGGTCGATGGGACAATCCGCCCGGGAATAACACCTGGGAGATCAGGCGGTGAATCCGAGTAGCTGGAGCCCGGACTGGAGACTCACGCCGCCTCTAGCGACTACTCAGGATGCGGCGCCGTTAATCAACTGAAGCATCGAGGTGACCGGATATTTCAACGAGCTGATCGCCTGTTCCCTGAATTTCGACTGAGTCACCGCGTAAATAAATGTGTTCGTGCAGCAGCTGAAATTCCTCAGCAAAAACCCGACGTAGTGAAAGATCAATTCAGAGTCATTGAAATCGTTTCCTATTCCCGAGACCTGATAATATATGAAATTTACAACCAGTGTCATCCACAGGATGATGAAGCTGCCGGAGATGGTGAAGAGTAAAACCACAGACCTCCTCCTGCTCTCCATCTCCGGGTCACTGCGGTTCTCCCCCTTGCTCTGACCCTTCAGCCCCTTCCGGACCCGACTGGCCACTAAAATGTGTCTGACTGTCAGAGCGTTGAGCAGCAGGATCGCAGCGAAGGGGAGGAACGGAGTTAAAACGGTATCGAGCCAGTCATATCCTACCCACCCGGGGTCAGTGAAATAATGGTCCTTGTTAATACAGAACCACGGTACATTGTCGATGATTATTGCAGGTTCCAGTATGAAGTATCGGGGAACGTTTCTCAGACACGACAGTACACCGGTTGCTGTTAGAACAACAGCCGCAGTTTTCCCGGTGCAATATTTTGTTTTCAGATTCTGGCAGCAAATGGCGACAAACCGGTCAAAGGTGAAAGTGACGGTGAACCAGACAGAACAGTGAGTGGCTGTGAAGCTCAGTACATCGATAACACGGCACACAGGGGTGATGCTCAGAAAACTCCACCGGAAGTAATAGAATCTAATTCGAACCAAAATGACCTGCATGACAATGGTTAGTAGATCCGCCGCTGCCATGGCTACCAGGTAGCGAGTGGTGCAGGTAGAGAGGCCGCACTTTCCCCGGGACAAGATCACAATCGCCAGTAAGTTCACTGGAGAGAGAGAACAGACACTGGGCATTACTGAAAACATTGTCCAAGAATTACCATGGGATTGGGCTTTAGCTAAAACTCGGGAGTGCTAGAGGCTGTAAGCGGCTGCTAATCTAACACGAGAAACGTCTCTGAACTTTCTTCTTCAGTGTGGAGATAAGACGATGTGTGGGGAATCGTTGGCGATAAAAGCGATCTGCATGAACAACAACGATCGGTGCTGATCCCCATTCCAGTCGCTGATGGGGCCGGTTTTACTGAATTAATTGTGACTGACCAGGACTCTGGAAAATCAGCATCTGATGAGGCCGAGAAGGGATACAGAGAGGAGCAACACACACAAAACTCGAGGAACTCAGCAGGTCAGGCGGCATCCATGCAATTGAATAGTCTTTCGAATCGGGTCGAGACCCTCCTTCAGGACGAAGCGCTGCCCCGATTTATGACGGGTTTCAGAGGGAAGGAAGGAACAACTTAGTGACCTGTGGCTGAGTTGTCCCGTTAATGGATTAATTCTGCAGCGCAGTTTAATTCGATAACACACGGCAGCGAATCCGTGAATACTGGTTCAGGTGATCAGCCGCAATAACTGACTAACTGAAAATGGGATCCGACTGTGACAGACTCCACAGGGAGACGTGAAGCGCAGGACTGGGGTTTCCCTCTGATCAATAACTTAGGAAAAGTGTACTTCAGAATGCAAACATTTCCCAGTCACAACTTCCCGGAGAGATCCCCGTCCCCAGCACTGGGACATCTCTGGATGAGGTGTCATTCAAGGCAAGAACAGCGTTCTATTCGATCCGGTGAGTTAGAGCAGATACATGGACTTTGTTCCACTTGTATTTACATATGCAAATTCAGAATGTGAAATTGACAGGGTCGATACTTCTGATGGATATTTCTGCAGTGATTAACAGGTTTTAAGCTGGTGACATTATCTTAAAGGGGCTCGGAAAACCCAGAAATAACGAACGTGAAATGCTCTGCTCACTCACCTGGAACTCCAATGGCGGCAATGGAGGTATACAACATTTTCTCCACACTCTTGTATCTCTCGTACACTGCAGACATTTTCTCTGGCCAGTGTTTGTCTTTTTGTGCGACAGGCGATCTCTCGGAATGAACTGTTAAGGCATCACATACCTGGGGTTTTTAAAGCCATTTAGCAATTCCACAGGGACAGATTTCAACAGATTTAAAAATAAAGTTTTAAAAATTATTTACAAACCAATTACGTCAGACAGGTACAATCCCTGCGATGACAGATTCTGATTAAATTAATGAATAATATTTAGATCATGAGTGGGAGTTAGTTTGTTACAACAAAGGTGACCGAACCGTCCGAGGTGTCTTATCAATTAAATGTGCTTCCACTGTAGATATGTACTTCAAAGGAACCCGTTGTCTGACAGACAATATTGAAGTAAATTATGTCACTGTGTCTGTGAAATTGTACTGAATCACCTACTGTTACCATTCTCCTCAAGAGTGTAAACTCTAGATGCAGTTTGTGCTTGTGGGACTGTACTGAGAGGCCTCGAAGAAAATGACTGTTTCATATCCACTAAATCCTCCAATTGCTTCAGTGACTTAGTCAAACGCAGATCATTCGGATGCTCATCCAGGACCCATCGCTAACCCGAACACTTGCCATAAAAGTGAGCAGTCTAGTCGGGGGAGGGGTCTGTTTTAATCATGTCACTCCGTACGTTTCAAAGAACACGGCTGAGAGCTGGCGACGCCGATAAGAAAGTGCTGTTTTGAGTGTGTCTATCTATGAGTGTTAGTATGTGTCAGTGTGTTTCTGTGTCTCTGTCTCTGCTTGTCCTTGCCTGACTATACACGTGCATGTACACCTCCAATTCAGTTTATCCCCCTTGGTTCAGTCCCTTCCCATCTGTCTCCGCAATGCAGATGTTCTCGAGCAGTCATTTCAGACGCTTCAGAAAATGACTGCTAAACAAGAACACAGGCCAAATATCAAACTTTCAAGACTTCAATTTCTCTGTCAGAAATAAAACAGCCTCGAGACTCGTCACAACTCCATTTCAGCAGACACCCGCACGCGCAAATTAGATTATCCCGGAGAGAGAATCATTTCAAACAGTTCCAATATAGCTATCTCCATCAAAAAGAAACAAGAACAGAGGCCAAAGTACATATTTTGTTAATTGTTATTGCATTAAAAACGGAAAAACCCTGAGTTCTGACACACCTCCAAATCCACCGGGTCCCAAAGCCAGTGCTCACCCCCGAATCCGCCAGCACCTCCAACTCTGTGCAAATCAGTGTGCACCCACAAATCTGTGCTCACTGGCAAAATCTCATTCAACCCTCAAATCAGCGTGCACCCCAAAAGCAGCCGGCACCCGAAAGTTCCAGTGTACTCACACATTCTCTGACCTACCCCTAAATCTGTGCACATCCGGAAAGCAACATCCGCCGCCAAATCCGTCTGTCCTCCCAGATTCACCGTCAGGTCCTGAAATATGCGCACATCCGCAAATCCATGCAGACCCCAAATCCGTGCACAGACCGACACATTGCACTCTCACCGAGCAGGATTCACTTCAACCACTTTACAGAACAGCTGCTTCCACCTTAAAGACAACAAGAACAAAGTTTAAATGGTGAACACACGCCCACATATGTATGTGTGTATAATCCTCGTATAATCATTGGAATCTCCTTAAATCTTCGCAGCTCACTAAACCCATCTTTATCCCCTCATCAGTGGGTGTCCCAAAATCCACTGTTCCTCATATTCGCTGACAAACCCACAAAGCTGCTCACATCCACAAATCTCTGTGTACCCCCATATTCACTAAAATGTCCTTAAGTCTGCGCATTCCTCAAGTTCTCCAGCACCATCCCCGTTTCTAATGACATTTGAAATATTTCTGCTGTTTCTACACTAACTTCCCTCAAGCTACCAGGGAATATCCTTTCAGGATCCGGAGATTTATCGACTTTCAAATTCCTTAGAAAGCGCCAGTGCTTCCTCTTCTTTAATCTTACAAGTTTTCATAACTGCCCTCTTGTTTCCCTTACCTTACACAATTCAATATCATTCTCCTCAGTGAATAACGAAGAATAGATCTCCCCCATCTCTTTTGGCTCCACACATAGCTGTCCACTCTAAATGTCTAATGGACCAATTTTAAACCCTCACTATCCTTTTGCTATTAATATAACTTTAGAAACAGTTTGGATTTATTTTTACCTTATTAGCCAAAGCAAACTCATATCTTCTCTGAGCTTGTTAAAATTATTTCTTAAGATTCTTTTTACATTCTTTATATTCCTCGAGCACTTCATTTACTCCAAGCTGCCTATAATTATTGTAGATATCTCTCATTTTCCGAACCAATTTTCCAATATTCATTGACAACCATCTCAAACTTTTAACCTTTTCTTTCAACCTAACAGGAACATAAATATTCTTTACCCTCAAAATTTCTCCATTAAAGGTCCTCCATTTTTTATTACATCGTTCCCATGAAACAAATTGTCCCTATTCACTCCTTCCAAATCCTTCCGCATCTCCTCAGAGTTAGCCTTTCTCCAATCAAAAATCTGGGTCCAGACCTATACTTCTCCATAATTATATTGAAACTAATGGCATTGTGATCACTGGAACTGAAGTGCTCCCTAACATATAACTCCATTGCCTAACCAACTTCATTACCTAACAGGAGATCCAATACTGTCCCTTCTCCAGTTGGTACCTCTATGTATTGCTGCAGGAAAACTATCCTGCGCACATTTTACAATGCCCAAACCATCCAGCCCTTTTACAGATTGGGCTTCCCAGTCTGTGTGAGGAAAATTAAAATCTCCCACAATCATAACATTATGCTTCTTACACATATCTGCTATCTCCTTACAAATTTGTTCCCCCAGTTCTCGCTCCCCATTACGTGGTCTGTAATACAACACTGTAAGTGTTACTACACATTTCCCATTCCTCAATTTCACCCAAAAAAAACTCCCTAGTCGAGCCCTCTAATCTATCCTGCCAAAGCTCCGCTGTAATATTTTCTGTGACAAGCAATGCGCACGGAATGGGACACACTGGAGACGTGGGGAGTCAGGAGTGATTCGGCGGCTGATCGTGCTTTACGGATGTGCGAAGATTTAGAAGTATGGAAGCGAATGGGTGGGTGCACAGATATTGTGAGGTTTCCGTTACTTCGGGATGCACACTGATTTAAGAGTTGAATGCGGGTTTTCCAGTGAGCTCAGATTTGTTGGTTCATACTGATTTGCACAGATGTGGGTGTGTTAGCGGATTCGTGGGTACACACTGACTTGGTGTATCGAATCTCAAATTTGTTCCGTTTATTCGGACTTCAATAATAAATGCAATATGAACTTTGACTTCTGTTCTTGTTTATGTTAAATGGAGAGAGCCGATTTGTGAACTATTTGAAATTATTCTTGCTCTGTCCATGTGGGGGTACCTGCTGATCTGGACAGGTGACGAGTCTCAAGCCTGTTTCATTTGGACATAAAATAATAATAAATGCAATTTGAAGTTTGACCTCTGTTCTTGATTACTTGATGGTTCTTGCACATGCAACACACACGCACACAGACACACACACACACACACACACACACACACACACACACACACACACACACACACACACACACACACACACACACACAAACACCTTCTTATCCGTCACTTCGGCTCTCATCAATGTATTTTGATACACACAGGATGCCATGATTAAAACATACTCCCCCCAATGGACTGTCGAATTTGATGGCCATGTGTTAGGGTTAGGTATGGGTCCTGAACGAAGCCTCAGATATTCTGACTGACTGAGTCAGTGATGTCGTTAGAGGGTTTCCTGGATAGGGGAGTGTTTAATCATCATCACAAACAGACGTTTTGTTTTGGAAACCCCCACGGCGGAGTTCCCTAAACATAACTTGCATCCAGAGTTTATACTCTTGACGAGAATGGTAACAGTCAATGAAACTGTTAAATTTCAAGGTAGAATGACACAAATTATTTCAATATTCTGTGTCTGACAAATGGTTCCTTTGAAGTACATATGTACAGTGGAAGCACATTTAATTGATAAGGCAACTCAAAACGTTCAGTCACTTTTGTTGGGGCAAAATATCTCCCAAAAATGGTCCAAATATTAATTCATTAATTTAACCACAATGTGCCGCGGCAGGGATTGCACCTGCTTGACGTAATTGGTTTGTAAATATTTTTTTTAAATTAGTTTTAAATCTGTCGGTATCTGTCCCCGTGGAGACGATAAATGAAATTAAATACGCCAGGCATGTGCTACCTCAACATTTCATTCCGAGAGATCGCCTGTTGTAGAGGGGGACAAATCACTGGACAGAGACACTATTTCCAATGTTGAATAATTACGAGAGTGTGGAGAAAATATTGTACGTGTTCATTGCTGTCATTGGAGTCCCTGGTGAGTGAGCAGAGCATTTCTTGTTATTTCTTGCTATTTCTTGTGTTAACCGCTGCGATTCTGTTAAGGCAAGACAGCGGATGTGGCCTCCCTGGGCTTTAGCAAGGCGTCTGACGAGGTCCCGCGCGGGGGGCTGGTCAAGCCTGTTGGTAGACTGTGACCTGTGGCGTGGCGCAGGGATCGCTGCTGGGTCCTTTGTTGTTTGTCGTCTCAATCAAAGATCTGGATGGTAATGTGGTTAGCCGGATCAGCCGATTTGCAGGTGACGCCGAGCTCGGGGATGTCGTGGGCAGTGAGGGAAGGCGATCGTGGCTATGATCATTTTACAAGCTTCCAATTTGATGATCGTTGCACAAGTATCTGTCAGACTTATCGACACTGTCAGTTCAACATTCTGATTTTTCATATTTAATGACGAGCAGTACAAAATATCTGTCCCTTCTGTAAGTCACGGAATCGGCTGGAACTCTGTCCTCGCCATTAATGACACCTTGCACAGAATTGTGCCCTGCTGGGCACAGCCTATTCTCTGTGAAGGTGTGACTGGGAGGGCTGGACATTGGAGAGTTCACTGTTTCTCAGTTATTGATCAGAGGAGTTCTCTGTTCCAGAGTTTCACATCTCCCTGTGGAGTCAGTCACAGTGGGGTCCCGCTGCCTGTTGGTCAATAATTGGGTCTGCTTACCTGAAACAGTCTCCATAGATCTGCGGCTGTGTCTTATCGGCGCTGTAAAATAATCCATTAACCGAACCACCCGGTCTCTGGTTGCTAAACTGTCCCTCCAGTATTTTGGTGTGTTGCTCCGCTCCGTATCCCTTCTCGGTCAGTTAAATCAGTGAAACCGGCTCCATCAACGAATAGAATCAGTACCGATGGCCATAGTTCTTGCGGCTCTTCTTTTTATCGCCGATAGTGGAACACACGTCGTTCTATCTCCACACTGAAGAAGGCAGGTCAGATACAGTGTGACCCGTGTCTGATGTCAGATTAACAGCCGTTCACAGACCCTAGCCATCCCGATCTTTAGCTGAAACCCGGTCAGTGTTAAATCCCGGAGAATGTCCAGTGTCTTTTCTCTCTCTCTCTCTCTCTCTCTCTCTCTCTCTCTCTCTCTCTCTCTCTCTCTCTCTCTCTCTCTCTCTCTCTCTCTCTCTCTCTCTCTCTCTCTGTTTCCCCCCAGTGAATCAATTGGTATTACTTCCGGTGGAGTTTTCTGAGCATCACCCCTGTGTGCAGTGTTATCGATGTACTGAGGTTCGCAGCCAGAGACTGTTCTGTCTGGTTCACCGTCACTTTCACCTTTGATCGGTTTGTCGCCATTTGCTGTCAGAAGCTGAAAACAAAATATTGCACCGGGAAAACTGCAGCTGTGGTTTTAACAACCGGCGTACTGTTATGTCTGAGAAAACGATTGGTCTGTGGATCTCCACCTATTCCCATTTCCGCCCATCGAACGGACCAGCCAGACGTTCTGACAAAGTGGCGGGGAGCTTGCTGGATGCTGGCTGGCTAATCCAATGTCAATCACCCACTCTCACCCGTCCCCCTGAATGATTGGCTAACGTGAAGTAATAAGGGAAGGTTTAGTTGAACGGCGGATGACACACCAATGTAAAGGGACATTCCCGCCACAAAGTGGAATGGAGTGTGGTTCAGAGAACTGGGAAATAAAACCCTCACTGTTATTTTTTAAATGTAAACTAACTTAACCTAAAAGCCACAGAGATTGTACTTAATCAAACACGATACTATGAATTAAATTAAAGTGACTGTCATAACTTAAGAAAGCGTTTAAATTAAAACTATCACCCTCAAAGATTGTAATGAAGCCTTCATTTGATTTACTTATACCTGATACGCTTCACCCTGAAGCAGTGTGTTCAACTGTTTCACAATAACAAAAAACTTTACGACCCAGAATGACGTTTTCCAACACGTCATAAGGAAGCAATGATCACAGTATGCCCAATTCTAAGTCGAGTCAATGTAATTTCTCTCTTGCTTGTTTTCCCCCTTCCCCCGTAAACCTATCAGTTATGTATTCTGTAAAGGTGTCTCCATTTATGCCCATTATCCCACCAGTCTTGCTATAATTCTTCACCCACCGACCCCTTAGCTTCTGAATTGCTCGGTGGAAGGTCTTCATCCAGAGTTGAAATTTTGACAGCTTTTGTAACTAAACCTCTATGTGTAGGTACGCATAAAAAGTGGAGACATAAAACAATACTCTGCGCATGAAATAATTTTTGATGAGTTTCCAAAAGTAAATCTGACCGATTGCTAGAATAACATGTTTTAAGATGTCGCATAACCGAAAAGGCATCTGAACAAAAAACAACTTTACATGGAGAAATTTCCACCATCCACTGTAAGCCAAAAGTAACAACAAATTCTGCTGTATATACTGATGAATGTTTTGTAAGTTGTTTCTTTACCGCTACATGCAATTCGGCCATAAAATCAGCCACACACACACATCCCAGTTATCTTTCGATTCTTCTGCAGCAATGGTTAACATATCATAATAATTTTCCTAAATATACTGATGAACCAACAGATTCCCAGTCATAACGAAGTCATTGGACTTTATTAAACTGTGTGAACTAAAACTACTTCTCATCGGCAAAAAAGGTGGGGTTTCAGAGAACGTCACAGTGGGGCATGTTCCGTAATCTAAATAACCCATCCCTTCACCGTGGCAACATCCCAGCCAACAGAACCTAAACACATTCTTCTTGTGATGTTCCCAACAGTTCTGGAACACAGCATTAACAGGATGTAAATTCCTTTGCCTCTCAAATTAATTCAGTGTGTTCACATCAACTGCAGTCCCTGCAATTGTAAGGGTAGTTGTACTATTTCAACCAGTAAAGCCGAAACCTTTCTGCACCACAACACAGTCTTTATCCCCTGCTTGTATCACATCCAGACATTTTACAGTCGAAGATGAAGCTGATCCGTAAGGCACTCAGTCATCATCAAGAACAGATCGAACAAATTCAATGATCAACAAAGATTCTCTGGGAGCACCTGACAACATTTATTGCTCCTTTACATTTCTCAATTGGTGCTTCCATCCACATGCCTGAAAACCTGACGTTTCCAAGAGTTTCATCGTATAATTTCATATCACCTCTTTTATCCAAAATATAATTCAAACGCCGCATTACCATACGGTGCATAGTTTGCATAAATGAGACATTAACGACATAGGCCGACAGCTAGAAGGATCTGACGGGATGCTCCCGGTGTTTAGAATAGGCCCTACTACAACCACTTTCTAGAAGCGGTGAATATTCACCACTTCAGAACCCCTACACGTTGAATGAAATATTTATACGACAAAGGCCTCAAACATTTCAGTTACATTCACAATTTCTACACTGCCCCTTCCTTATAAAATGGCCGCATTAACCCTCTGACAATTAACTTATCACAACTAATAACACTATACCCTTGAACAGAAAAGAAACGTGTGAACAACTAAGTTTCCTGAATACGTGTAACATCGGGGGGATTTGATAAATCAGAAATAAACTTCATAGACTTGACCATGAGAAAGCAGGTTCCTCGCATTCCACAACAATAGTTTATTCCCATGGTGTAACTTCACTGATAGACTGGGGTATAGATACCCCACCCATCAGAGCTTCATTTATAGTTTCCCACATAACACCAGTTACACCAAGATACCTTTTTCAGCTTCACAATAATATTAATTTCCTGAGTAGGATAATATTTCTGAGCAGTACAATTCACCACATCCGTTATAAGCATCACAAACTTTACAATCCAGCCGTAAATTAACTATAATGAGAGAACAGGGATGCCGACATGAGTGCGCAGACGTCACTATCTCTTCCCTTACTGGGAACACTTTTTAACGATTCACTTTAACTATTTGCAAGACTGTCTGACGTCCATATTAACTAATCATAGTCTGAGTTCTCATTTTACCTACAGGCACCTCAGCCAGTGCCAACAGGGTATAGAGGCTGAGGAAGAGTGTTGAAGCACAGAGGGAGTGAAGAGGTGAGTCCATTGGATCTGAACAGCCAGATAGACACGTGGCCCCGCCAGTTCGACAGCTGCCGCCGATTTTGTGCGGTGCCCGACGTAAGTTGTCGTTCCAATGCAAAGCGGGTGTTATTGAACAATGAGTCATTTTTCACCCTTTATATCACCATACAATTGCATCGTGGCAGTGGGGCCTAATAGACTCTATCGCATCTGCTCCACCACCATCTCTGGCATTCATTCCAGATACACACCACTACGAGTATGACAAATAAAACTTGCAACACATATCTCCTTTAAACATCTGAGTCAAGTCTAACATTGCTGTCCAACATAAAGTCAATATCTCTTAACTGTCTCTGTTAGATTACCCTTCTGGTCTGAGTGGAACATGCAAGCTTTGTGCTCTCAAAGTTTCGGTGTTGAAGGCCTCCGCTTACCAAGTACACTTTGCCACAATGCAGCCTGACCCAATCCAGACTTGCCAGATCTTTTCAGACCCAATCGGAGTTGGCCTTTCACCAATTTTGAATCTCAACTCCCAGAGCATTCCTACCTTTTTCCAAATTTGCTTTGAATTTAATACAATTGCGACCATTTGACTCAAAGTATTCCTCCACACACACTTCTGTCACTTGCCCTGTCTCATTTCCTAACAGCTGATCAAAAATGTCGTTGGGACTTCCACTTTCTGAATAAGGAAACTTTGCTGAACACGACTGATTTTCCTAAGATCATCTGGCTTTCCTACAATACCCTATCCTATCTGGCGTTTTACAGTAGAGGAGCACCAGTCTATGTGTGAAACGCTACAATCACAATTCTGTAACATCATTTTGTTTCCTGCAACAGTCTGTGATCTCTCTACAAAGTTGTTCCTCTGAATCCCTCAGACTGTTTGGTGGTCTGTAACATGGCCACCTTAAAATGCTCATACGTTTCTTTTCCCTCAGTTCCACCCACACAGTCTGACCAGACGAGTTCTCTAGTCTGCTCTGACTAGGCACGACCGTGAGGTTTTCCCCGACGAGTAATCTTCAATTACCAGCTCCCCACACGCTCTGCAGCGTCTAAAACGATGGAATCCGGAATATGGAGCTACCAGTCCTGTTCCTCCTGCAAGTCTTGCTAATGGGTCCAGCACCATAATCCCAGGAGCTGCTCGATGCCCCGAGCTCATCTGCCTTTCCTACAATACTTCTTTCATTGGTGAAAAGCAGAGACGTAGACCCAGTAATCTGGAAAATGCCTTTGCCAGTGGGGGGAGGGGAGATTGTTGCTTGCTGCCGCTTACGCACGGGAGGGAGGGGAGCTGGGGGGACTTTGGGGTCCGAATGGAGGAGGAGAAGATGGCAGCGCGACGCAGCGTGCGCGGCCTCTCCGGAGAATGGATATCTGTTCCGTGTTAAGTAGGGATCCGTGCACAATCCTGATTCGATGGAGGCAGACGTGAGAGCGTGAAGGAACTTCAGGAGAAACTTCTGAAATGCCCGCTTCGCTGCCGCTGCTACTGTGCGGTCCGGAATCTCCGGAAGAGAAGGCCTACGAGACCTCGGCTTTGCTTGTTTCGGCGGCCGGGACGAGGTCGAAGGCGCTCGCAGAGGATAGCGCCCCGGAGGCCATATCGGAGGGGCTGGTCGGAGGCTCGAAGTTTTCGGACGGTCTCGGAGTCTGTTGTAGTCGGCTGCTTCCGAGGCGTTAATTGTCAGTGCCTGGAAGCTTACGGCAGGGAGAGTTTCTCCCGTTTGCTGCCTGATATCGGGACTATGGGAATCGATCGGGACTTGAGACTTTTTAAACCGCGTCCATGGTGTGCGTCTATCGAATTACGGGATTGCTTTGCACTGCTGTAACTATCTGTTATAATGATGTGGTTTTGTCAGTGTGGGTCTTGGTTTGTCATTTTGTTATTTTGTGATATCACTCTGGAGGAACATTGTATCATTTTTAATGCATGCATGCATTTCAAAATGACAATAAACGAGGACTGAGTGTCCTCATAATCTAATATTTTACTGTCGTTCATTCTTTTGGACACATCTCTGTTTTCGTGGATGGTTTGGAAGAAAAAGCATTTGAGGATGCTTTGTATTGTATACATTTCTCTGACATTACATTGGCCCTCTGAAACTTTGAAACTTTGATACTGGAACTCAGTGTTTCGGAAACTAAAGATTAGCTGGGCCGACATCGCCTTTACCATCCCCTCACCCTGTGTGGCCACTCTCTCAGAGTTATGTACTGGGGTCCGCAACAATCGTGGTGTATCTCCTCTGGAGTCCCCGAGCACAAAATATCCACTCCGCATCCACTCTATCCGGGCCTTTCACCATTCGACAGTTTTCACTCTTAATTCTTCTGAACGCCGATGAACACAGACGAAAGCCGACAAACGTTCCACATCTGACAATCCGTTCAAAGCTGGAATCATTTCCGAGAACTTCCACAACAGATTCTGCCCGGTCCCTCACGGGAAAAGCCCTCCCACCACAAAGCACATCTACCTGCACCAGTACAAGCCCTTCCCCTTGCCAGGGCAACATACTGCCTTCCTTTAACTCCCTGGATTAATTTCTGAACTTCTGTTGCAATTCTTATACTCCATCTGTTCGCTTTTATTTCGTAAGCTCCTCATTTGCTCCCACGTGCCTTGACCTGCTTATGCATCTCCTTTGATTTCCTTAAGCAGGATCGCAATATCTCTCAAGTATCTCTTACTACATCTGTTATGTTTACCTTCTATTCTGACAGGAACATGCAAGCTTTGTGCCCTTAACATTTCACTGCTGAACCCCTCCGAGTGCACTTTGCCAGAATACAGCCTGCCCCAAATCATCCACGTTGCAAATCACACCTTCTTTGCCGTCCAGTTAGATGGACGTGCCGACCGGTGTCGGGATACACAGTGGAAGCACCTGTATTTCATACGACAGCTCCGAAGATCCTGACACCTTTTCCGAGGCAAATAACTTAACACAAATGATTGAAAGCATCTGGGAAGAGAGGACAGAAATGCCCACGGTTGCTGTTGTGAGCGCTAACACGCGGACAGGCAGGGAATGTATCTAAGCGGATCATGTACCGTAGTTAGCATCCGTTTAGAGTGGCGTCATGGTTGGCACAGACAGTGCGGCTCGAAGGGTCTGGTCCTGTGCTTTACCTTTCGCTGTTCCATGTGGAAGTAAGTCAAATAGAAGGCAGCAGTGTTTCTTTTCTCATGGCAAACTTTTATTTCAAAGGTGATAGACGTAGACCTGCTTTTGGGCCAGGACAAAGTACCTCGGCTACCTTCTGGATGGTTCGGAAGGAGGGATGATAATCAGGAAAGAAGGATGAGATTATATTCAAAGCAACACGCACAACATACTGGAGGAACTCACTCCGCTGGCCGGGTAGTCTCTGTGGAAGAGACCATTCTCGGCGTTTCGGGCCAAAACCCTTGATCAGAACTTGAACAAAAATGAGAATTCAGAGACAGAGGGCGGGAGAAGTGGGAGAGTGAATAAGACTCACAATGTGGCTGGAGACAGGTGAAAGTGGGAGTGGGGCAGGGGTGAAGTTAAGAGCCGGGTAGTTCATTCATGAAAGAGATAAATGACTGGAGAAAGAGAAATCTGATAGAACAAGATAGAGCATCATGGAAGAAAGGAGAACCAGAGGAAGTTGATGGGCAGGTAAGGAGGTAAGACAAGAGAGAGATACGGAAATGAGGGAATGGTGAATGGGGCAGGGTGCGCATTACCGGAAGTTCAATTGACCAATGTTCATGCCATCAGGTTGGTACCAACCCGAACGGAACATGAGGTGTTGCTCCTCCATCTGAGTGTGGCCTCATTGCGCAGTTGAGGGGGCCATGGACTGACGTGTCGGAATAGGAGTGGGAAGAAGAATTGAAATGTGCATGTTGATTTGGTTTCCAGCATCTCCAGATTTGCTCGAGTTTCAGGTTGACGTGCGATGGGAACTGGTGCAGAATCAGAGTGGAGTTGTCGTTTTACTCCCAGTGGATCTGCTGGTCGAATTCCTCACCGGATGGACGACAGCCGCACCGACAGGAACAAGAGGTGATGAGCTGGGTCTGTTGGTGCTTTCAACAATGCCTCCCTTGCTGGGAGAATGCCACTCCCAATTTACACGGCTCAGTACCATCGCATTTTCCATTCTTTGCAGTTTCACTAAATTAATCACAATCTGTCATGGTGGGGATTGCACATGCCTGACGTAATCGGTTTGTAAATAATTTAAACATCTTTATTTCGAAATCTGTTGAAACCTGTCCCTGTGGAGTCACTAAATGATATTAAAAACCACAGTATTATGCCGCCGTAACATTTCATTCCGTGAGATCGCCTGTAGCACAGGGGGACGAAGAACTGGGCAGAGAAAATGTCTTCAATGTTGGCGAGTTACAGGAGTGTGCAGAAAATATTGTACATGTTTATTGCCGCCATTGGAGTTCCCGGTGAGTGTGCAGACTTCATGTTTGGAATTTCCGAACGTTAACCGCTATGCAGCTGATTGTGTTCGTTTCACAAGCTTCCAATTTGATGAAAACTGTATAAATATCCGTGAGAAATGTCAATCCTGTCAATTCGACAAGCTGATGATTTTTTATATTCAATGAGAAACGGAACGTTGAGTGAAATCGGCCTTTGCTTCTTAGAGCGACGGAGGATGAGAGGTGACCTGATAGAGGTGTATAAGATGATGAGAGGCATTGATCGTGTGGATAGTCAGAGGCTTTTTCCCAGGGCTGAAATAGTTCGCAGAAGAGGACACAGGTTTAAGATGCCGGGGAGTAGGTACAGAGGAGATGTCAGGGGTAAGCTTCTAACTCAGAGAGTGCTGAGTGCGTGGAATGGCTCCCGGCAACGGTGGTGGAGGCGGATACGATAGGGTCTTTTCAGAGACTTCTGGACAAGTACATGGAGCTCAGAAAGAACTTGTCTGTGGAAAGCCTATTGATTTCTACGGTTTTCTGTGTTTCTGTATTTCGAAACAAAACATCCGTGTCTCCTCCGCCACAAGGGATTGATTGGAAAGTTATATCTGGTTTCTATGAGATCGAGAATGGGACTAACAAGAGAGTGATTGTTAAATATTCAGATTAATTGTATTTTCTCTGAGGTAAGTACTGGCGAGGGTGAATCACTATCTGCAGATGAAGGAGCTTTCTGTATTAGAGGTAGATATTTAAATGTAACGACACGCAGGGTGTAATTATCGAATAGTAAGGTCGAACGAGATCGGGATTTGAGCTGTCAGTGGCTGAAACACAACTTGTGTGTTTTACAAATAGGATTAATACACCCGCTCTTTATTTGAAATTATCTGCTCAAACTCATGAAGAATTGTCGGTGATAACATTCCGAGCCATGTGGATGGATAATAATATGACATGAAAGCACCATGTCTGTAAAGTAATTGATCAATGTAACGGAGAATTAACAGAAACACACCCACAAACTCACACAAATAAACACTACACACGCGCGCGCACACACACACACACACACACACTCACACACACACACTATGAAAATATTCATTCATCATTACAAACAGACATGTTCTTGGATGCCCTCTTTTCAGAGTCCACGGACACAAACTGAATCACGCCTTCATACTCTCGTGGTGATCGGTAACAGCAGGTAATCCAATACAATTTCACAAGCTCCAACGACGAAATTTACTTCAATATTCTCTGCCTGACAAGTGGTTCCTTTGAAGGACATATTTACTGTGGAAGCACTTTTGATTGATGAGATACTTCGGAAGGTTCAGACACCTTTGTCGGGATAAACTGAGTCCCACAAATGGTCTAAAAGTTAATTCACAACATTAATCACAATCAGTCACCGCGGGAATTGAGCCTGCTGGAATTGTTTTGTAAATAATCTAGAAACCTTTAGTTTGAAATCTATTGAAACCTGTCCCCGTGCAGTCACGAAAAGCTATTAAAAAGCTCAGGCACATGCTGCCTGGACATTCCCTTCCGAGAGATCGCCTGTAGCAGAGGGGGACAGATCACTGGACTGAGAAAATGTCTGAAATGTTGGATAGGTTTGTCAGTGTAGAGAAAATGCTGTACGTGCTCATTGCTGTCATTGGAGTTCCTGGTGAGTGAGCAGAGCAGTTCATGTTTGGTATTTCTGTGTGTTAACCGGTGGGAGCCTGTTTATGGTCGTTTTACCAGTTTCCAGCTTGACCATCATTGCACAACTTTCCGTCAGAGATATCGATGCTGTCAATTGAACATTCTGATTGTTCATATTTACTGACAACCGCCTCGCAACCCGGATCTCCTCGAACTCCCAGGATCGACTTGACCGTCGTACTTCCTTTAATGACACCTTTTCCAGAGTAGAACCAATACTAGGGACTGGCAGCTCTCCGGGAAGGTGTGACTGGAGGAGCTTTAATGGGACTTTGTCCAGATTTGGACCGGTGCTGAAGAAAGGCAACTTTCCCTGAAGATCAGATTGGAAGAGTTTTACATTTTGAGGTTCACTATTTATTGTTTTAATTTATTAAATGGAATCTTGAACAATAGCCAGATCAGAAATGCTGATCAAGTCAAGTAGTTCTCAAAGAGAACTCTGATAGGCCAATCACATGGTTCACTGCTGCTCAGCGACAGAACACTAAAAAAAAGTCATATGCACGATTATCACGATGAAGTCTGCTGGATAGAGACGTTTATACACATGCTGTCCATAATACAAAGAGATTGATGGATAAGGTTGCAGGATGACAAAACGTGGCAAGAATATTTGGAACTAAAAACTAATCGCTTCCGAGGGGAAAACAACATCTGTTCTTTCCGCACTGTTCTCCAGTAGTTTAAGGACCTAGTCCAGTCGGAACATAACTCACAGGTTCTCTTGAAAGTCAAGTATTAACCCTACCTACCAACAACTAAGGACCTAGTCCAGTCGGAACATAACTCACAGGTTCTCTTGAAAGTCAAGTATTAACCTTACCTACCAACAACTAAGGACCTAGTCCAGTCGCAACATAACTCACAGGTTCTCTTGAAAGTCAAGTATTAACCCTACCTACCAACAACTAAGGACCTAGTCCAGTCGGAACATAACTCACACGTTCTCTTGAAAGTCAAGTATTAACCCTACCTACCAACAACCAAGCATTGCCATCCTGGTCCCCTTCATGATGGCTTATTTAGAAGCATGTGACTTCCCTCCCAGAGATGATAGCTGTTTGTGCACTCAACTCTTGAAGGCTTGGACCCCCATTCTGAGTTATTGATCAGATTGAACACCTGGTCCTGTGTTTCCCGTCTCCCTGTATTGTCTCGCACAATTATATTCCACTACATGTTGGTCAATAATTGGGCCTGATCACTGGAGACAGTATCCACGGACCTGCTGACGGGTGATATAGAACTGAACTGCCCTGTACAATTAATGTATTATTAGAGCCACCCAGCCTCTAGTTACTAAGTTGTTCCTGCTTTCCCTCTGATATCCGGCGGTAACGGGGATATCGCTTCCTGATGAAGAACGGTCTCGTCCGGCAAGTTCAGTGTTTGTTCAATTCCAGAAATGCTTCTGGAGCTGCTGAGTACCTCAAGTGCTTTGTGTGCGTTGTTTCCCGCCGGATCCCTCCTCAGACCCATCAAATGCCAGGTTTCTAGAGGGTTGGACGGGCAGGGTTAAATCATTGAAATTGGCCTCAACAAGGACCGGAATCGGGATCAGCACCGATGCTTGACGGTCATGCAGCTCGTTTTAACCTCCATGATGAGCCACACAGTCTTATCTCCACACTGAGGAAGGTAGTGCAGCATCCGGTTTCGCACTCCCGCTGAAAGCTGATGCTGTGTGAATTATCAGATTATGTGTTCAGTCATTCCCTCTTCCCATTTCCCTCTTCTCTCTTCCCTCTTCAAACATTCCTCTTCAATCTTCACTCTTCCTCCTCTTCCTCTCTGCAGTGAACCTCGTGGCGATTGTGATCCTCTCCAGGGGAAAGTGCGGCCTCTCTACCTGCACCACTCGCTACCTGATCGCCATGTCAGCGGCAGATCTACTGGCTGTTGTCTTGGAGGTTATTTTGTTTCGAATAAAACAGTATTATATGATGTGGAAGTATCTGGACCTTACCCCTGTGTGCATTGCTATCGAGGGGCTGAGGTACACTGTCACGTACTGTTCAGTCTGGTTCACCGTCACTTTCACCTTCGATCGGTTTGTCGCCATTTGCTGCCAGAAGCTGAAAACAAAGTATTGCACCGGAACAACTGCGGCTATGGTTCTAACAACAACCGGCGTACTGTCCTGTCTGATAAACGTTCGTCGATACTTTCTCCGTGAACCCAGAGTGATCATCGACGATGTACCGTGGTTCTGTGATATCAAGGACATTTTTTTCACTGACGCT